>NC_133338.1:7791400-8001400 GCF_030506205.2 Paramisgurnus dabryanus | reverse complement strand
ACAGCAATAAAACAGAATTCCTCCAAATCTACACTCAGCAAAACCAATAACCCCACTCTCACCATCGACGGCACAATTGTTTTCCCATCTCCCCAGGCACACAACCTTGGCGTGATCTTTGATTCAACCCTCTCCCTTGAGCCCCACATCCATCAGGTCATTAAAACATCCTTCTTTCACCTCCGCAACGTTGCTAAAATCAGACCCTCACTAACACCTCCTGCTGCTGAAAGACTCATTCACGCCTTCATCTCTTCACGACTGGACTATTGCAACTCACTACTCCTTGGTATAAGCTCAACGTACATAAAAAGACTACAACTGGTCCAAAACGAGCCGCACAACTCATCACCCGCTGCAATTCCTGGCACTACATCACTCCAGTTTTAAAACAACTGCACTGGCTTCCCATTTCCCACCAGATCAATTACAAAATTTGCCAGTTTTCTCACTGGCGGTAAAAACACAGGCCTCACGTGGTTCTTGCTTTAGCATCCAATGTTCACATCGCCAAGGTGATAATCCTCCGATCTAATGTGAACAATATATAGAATTCTTGGAGAGAAAAAAAGAGATGGCTCTGTCAAAAAGATCGACAGACATCAGAAAAGTATTCAAAAGAGCAGGTAGTGATTTACAGAAGGCAACTAAAGTTTCATTTGAGTGTGCGCTGTTGATTGCCAAGGCAAAAAAGCGGCATAATATTGGAGAGGAGTTAATCAAACCTGCCTGCATAAAAATAGTGGAGGGAATATGTGGCCCGCAAGCTGTTGAAAAAGTTAAATCAGTCCCGCTTTCTAACAACACTGTTAAAGACAGAATGGATAAAATGGCAAAAAAACTGCAAAAAACAGTTACACGAAAAACTTAGAGAAGTCAAATTTGCTATACAGCTGGATGAAACAACAACAGTTGCGGGAGAGTCTGTGCTTATCATATATGTACAGTATGTGGACGGAGATGAGTTGAAACGGGATATTTCTGCAAAATCAAAACACACTTTTGGAGCAGCTGACTGATGTGTTCTGGATCAAAACAGCATACCTTGCTGACATATTCACTCTTTATAATGAAACCAACAAGAGACTGCAGGGCTCTGAGTCAAACATCTTGGAGTGCAAAGAAGCAATTGATGATTTTATATGCAAGCTGGAGTACAGGGCTGGAAAAATGTCACAGGGGCATTTACAACACTTTCCACTGCTGCTTCAATGTTCTGGGGGTACCGTAAGTGCATCTTTGCGTGCCGAGTTTTGCCGTCACATGACTGTGCTACTGGAGGAATTAAAGTCCCGCTTTGCGGATGTTGACGCGCTATCCAAGGAGTCGTGGGTTATGGATCCCTTCACATCCAGGCTTGAAGATGTGGAATACCTTGGCTGTGAAGATGAGCTCGCTGAACTACAAACTGATTCACTGTCAAAAAAGTACTTCCAGGAGAATGGTTTTAAAAGGCTTTGGATAGCCAGGGGACCTGTTGTCGCACCTAAACTCACAAACTATGCCATAACAAAGATCATTCTTCCTTTCAGTACCACCTACCTCTCCGAGACAGCCTTCAGTACCCTAGTGGCTATAAAAACAAAGTCACGCAACAGACTCGAAGTACACAGCGCTTTTAGACTGGCTGTCACTGGCATTACACCTGACATTCCATCACTAGTCAACGGCATGCAAGCCCAAGGTGGACATTAGCGTTATGTGTTTATGCTGACGTTATGGTACGCCTTGTAAAAAAGAAGTATCTGTTCATGCATGCAAGTAGGCTACAAACAGCATTCTACCGTTCATATTTAACATTACTTTCATAACATCCAGTATTCTATCTATGTTCAAACACAAAATCCCGAAAAAAGATAAACAACTGCGTTTCATAGTTGTGTAAAAATGAAAATATTCGGCTAAAGGAAACATTTGAAGAAAGGAACATTTCCTGTGTATTCATGGAATAAAATGTCATTAAATACTATATATGGTGTGTGGGTGTTTATGTGCATAGCATTAATATTTATATTAAGAGTTTCTTTGCAAAACGAGATAACTTTGTTTTTTTAATTTTTGAGAAATCTTGTTTTTTGGTTGACAAGTCTAATTAATATCAATTCAACTGCAGTTGTTTTTTTATTTAAACCTTCATAACTTAAAAAATACAGCTAAGTAGCACCATAAAACAAAATAATAACATGATAACATAATAATAAACATGTTTTGACAAAAATTAAAAAAATGGAGTTATCTCGTTTTGCAACGAAACTCTTCATATATATATATATATATATATATATATATATATATATATATATATATATATATATATATATATATATATATATATATATATATATATATATATATATGGGGGGTCTCCTATTGCTAAATATGTACATGGGGGCCCCAAGGAAAAAGGTTGGGAACCACTGCACTAAAGGAAGAAGAGGAGGACCATCATTCGTTTCCTGATCAGAACACAAGAGAAGTAATTGTAATTCATTGATGAAAATTAGAACAAATAAATCTCATGACCTCCTTGATCTTTCTTTTTTTACATGCAATTTTCTCCTCTTTCTTAATACACAAATCTAACAGTGGTTCTGGGGCATTGCAAGACTTAATTATCTGAAAACATCTTCTATTATGGAAGATTATCGCAACATTTGTGTCTTGAATCAGTTTTTCTCGTTTCTCTGCCGTATGAGGCAGGGGTTTCTTTCCGCAGATTTAGCTGTAAGGTTTAAAGGTCCCATTTTTCCTGATCCCATTTTTTTAACTTTAGTTGGTGTGTAATGTTGCTGTTAGAGCATAAATAATATCTGTAAAATGATAAATATCTCAAAATTCTATGCCAAGCGATATATTTTCTTTAATAGAATTTCCCTTTCAAAGCCTACAGCGAACGGCCGGTTTGGACTACAGCCCTCTACTTCCCGAGAGTTTTTTTTACTAACCTCGGTCCACAGTGTTACGTCCCAGTGTGTTCTTGTATTATTTGATGGTGTACAAGGTGTGTGTGCCTTGTGGTGTTCTGTTTCTTTCTCTCTCTCAGGTTAATTACCATCAGCTGCAACTCGTTGTGCGCATGCCTGAGTCTGAGCAGTATAAATGCTGCACTCTGAAGATCCTGTGCGGAGGAACACTTCTCCCCAGCCTTAGAGTGGAAATTGTTTGTGGTTGTGAAGTTTGAGAAAGTGAACTGTGCTTATAATCTTGAGCCAGGTGTTGCATACTGACTTA
The DNA here is from genome assembly GCF_030506205.2 of Paramisgurnus dabryanus. NCBI lineage: Eukaryota > Metazoa > Chordata > Actinopteri > Cypriniformes > Cobitidae > Paramisgurnus > Paramisgurnus dabryanus. The sequence continues at coordinate 7,998,169 of NC_133338.1, read as the reverse complement.
TTTGCTGTGAGTTAGCTGTAGTTTAACTTTGCTAGCCAATGTATCCTTGTGTGGGTAATTAAAAGGTATTGTATCTCTTTTGTACTAATTAATGGGAAATGTAGGGTGAGAGTGCCTTTTGATTTTTATAACCTTTTCTCCAGTTTTATGGTTGGCTAGGAAGCTCAGGGAAGTTTATGTTGTTGGGTTTTATCTTTGTTTTTGAGTAGGGTAAGTAGCTTCTCTAAACCTTAGTTAGTTGCTGTTTTGTTTATTATTTTAGGCCATACTCTCTCCTGAAGATTCATTCCCTTAGTTTTGTAAACCTTCTCTCTATAATGGGAAAATAAACTTTACCATTTTCCTTAAAGTTGTGTTGAGTTTTCACTCTGAGACTGAGGCTGAAGTGTGTTCTCCACGTTTTTTTGTTCTAGTCTCTGACGTTACTTTTTACTATTTCCTTTCTTTTGTTATCTCCCCTCCTTACCCCTAGAATTAGGAGGGGAACATAACAACAGGAATACGTCAGTTGCCTGCTAAGCTCAAATGGCTCTGCTAAGCTAAGCTGCTGTTGAATCACAGCACACTAAACAAGCTACACAATCAGAACTCGATACATATTTCTGAAGGAGGTACTTTATAGAACAAGGAAGATATCAGCTCATTTTTAGGCAAGTAAAAACAGCGCTGTAGAGATAAGTAAAGTAATTATGTGGAAAATACTGCGTTTTTTTTACACACAAAACATATTGCACACCATAAACACAATCATAGTTTGTGTTAAATACTCTCATTCTCACGGCACCCATTCACTGCAGAGGATCCCATTGTAAGCAATGTAATCCTTAATTTCTCCAAATCTGTTCCAATGAAAAACAAATCATCTATATTTTGGGTGAAAAATTCCTTTAATCCCAAAAACAAACTTTTTACTTTATTGTTAGAATTTGTACAGTAGATAGAAAATATACATTGGAACAAATTTATATACTCTGGTGTGAAAAAGTGTTAGCCCCCATCCAGATTTCCCAATTTTATTATTGCATGTCACACTTTAATGTTTCAGATCATCAAACAAATGTAAATATTAGTCAAAAGAATATAACACAAGTGAACACAACATGCAGTTTTTAAATGAAGGCTTTTATTATTAAGGGGAAAAAAATCAAAACTACATGGCCCTGTGTAAAAAAAGTGTGTTAGTACCCACTGGCTTTTAATGTAAATATGATTGGTTCTAAAAATGTACATACATATATATTTTTTCATACTTGAGACAATATACATTGAAGTTCATTTCTAAATAAAACTATATTTTGAACAACGAGTGAAATTAAGTTTCTTTAATGAAAAAATTAGTTGTTCTAAAACTGTACAGTTATTTACTTAACACGTATCTGTGTGCCTTGTTTGTTGTTTGTGTGTGTGTGTGTGTGTGTGTGTGTGTGTGTGTGTGTGTGTGTGTGTGTGTGTGTGTGTGTGTGTGTGTGTGTGCTATTCCTGGGTTTATAAGCATGTGTTGGGCAGCCAGTAGTTAAAAAAGAACGAGTCCAACTTAATTTTTACTGACTTCCATTTAAGTCAGTTCTGGTTTTGACAAAAAAAAGTCACACCATGTTATCCCTGTGATTCCACTGAAGTGTTGTTCTGGGTTGGAATTTACAGCACCATTAATCTAATTACATGATTAAAGAAAGGGGCGTTAGTATCGGTAAGCAGGGTAAGTGGTGCTTACAGGCCCGGACCAATCAGGGGCCCTATCACATATTCGTTACTATCCGCTGTTCCCAGGCTTTCTCATGGGTTTTCAATAGGCTTGTTCGACTTCATGCAGCGCCACAAGAACCGGCAGCCGGATGACGTCAAAGTTCCACGGGAGCGATTTAAAAGCAAACTCCTCCGTGTGGGTTTGCGAATCACTCTCGCGGTAGTTTGACGTCACCAGAGCAAGCAAAGCAATGAAATCACCGCTAGCAATAGAGCCCAACCAATCACAGCCCAGAGTTTCTGTGCACGTTTGAAATCGGCTGGTTTGTATCTTTTGGTTTCTTAGCTCAAACAAGAAACGATAACGCTTTAAATACTCAAACACTACACCAGACACCTAAAGCAAAGCACAAAGTGAAGCAGTAAGTAAACAAAAGATTTAAAAGGGCATGGATCGATCCTGCTTATGTAATGATTGAGCTGTGTTTGTCTGAAGTTTAGAACTGCTGTGTGCATCATGCCATCCAGAACTGAAGCCTGGAAAATGCCTCTACATTTATACTGTGGTTATAATGTAACGCTATAGCCTATAATGTAAGTGAGCATATTTTTTATGTATTTAGACCTAGATGTATGTGTGTGTAGTCATAGCAGTGAGTAACAACATGTTATAGTGTGCTGTCACCAGCAGAGTTTTTTCATATGTTATGGTGCGCTATCACCAGTGTTATGTTTTTGTTGTGGCGCGTGTAGGCTATTTCTGATTTTGTCAGTCATCTAATGTTTCTATGATCCTGTCCTATTCATTGTAGCCTGCTTGTGGACATTGCATCATCACGTGCTGTAGTAAAGGGCCCGCCTTGATAATCCTGCTTAGGGGCCCGGTGTTGGCTCGTTACGCTGCTGATTAAAGATGTAATTAATAACTAGTAATTAATTACTTTTTTGAGTTACTTACCCAACACATGATCCACAACCTTGTATACATGTGTTTTCACATCTTGTTTTCACATCTTGTATAGATTGTGCATTATGGGATTGCTTTTTTGCTAAATATAATACATGCTCCTGTAGAATGTAGCAAAAAGAGGGCATCTGCAAAGGCTAGCCTAGCTATTTGTGGCCACTTATGATGTCTTTAAATGCATTCTTTATTTAGTTTTGAAAAATAGTTCTTGACATTTTTTTATGAATGCTGGCACTCAAGATTTTATTGTGATTTAATTAGATAAGATGTGGACTTTTAATTGATGACAGAGGTCCACATCTACACTCTCTCTACCACCAGGAACGTTTGAGCAGTCTTGACCTGTTTCTCTGCTTCTGTGGAGCTGTGTCATACAAAACAAATTGTTTGGCACTGCGGTTGGTACATGGCAGATGTTCCAGGTTGCTCTAACCACATTAGTGCTGACAGCGAAAAAACAAATCTTGCACTGCAAATTTGTGATGTGTCATCTGAGACGGTCTAATTTGTATTTGGGACTGTTGTTGTATTTTTCAGGGCAACTCACAAAAGAAGCATTTGTCTCCTTCAATCTTGTTGTTCTTAAAAATAACATGTATTCTAATGGTATTTGGGTTAAAGTTGTTTTTTATTGCACGCCAAATGTGGTCAGGTTGGTTAGGATACCGTTATGGTCACACTGTGATGTTCAATAGCTTTAGTTCCACCTGGAGTGTGTGCATTTAATACAGATATAAAGAAAAATCCCACTCCTTAGGGCCCATTGCCACAACCTCCTCTTATGGCGCTTTTCCATTGCATAGCACCCCACGGTTTGGTTTGGGTCGGGTCAGCTTACTTTTGGGAGCTTTTCCATTGGGTGCAGTACATAGTACCCGATTCTTTTTTAGTACCACCTCGGTTGGGGTTACAAAGATCCAAGCAAATACAAAACGTGACGGAAAACACTGTAGATCACTGATTGGTCTGAGAGAATTTTCACTACCATAGCGAAATCGGTAATGTAAAGATTAGCTTTACCTTAGTGCTAGCTTGCACTGTCTCGAGCAAACATGTTGTCGTCTGTGATCTGCTATAATTTCACAAACTCCCATTTAGCAATGAAAAGCATCCACAGGTTGAGAACCAGGAACACCATACCAGTTTTTTCCCAAACTTGCAGTTTGTTGTGGCACATTCACAACGCACATGAGCACTATATGTGTAAGTTATATGCAACTTAAATGAGGCTCAGTGGAACGCGTTGACTGACGACCCCATCCGTGTTTGTACAGAAACTGTCATGTGATACAGAGGTAGTGACAAACATGGTGTGCAAACATCTTTGACGTGATCTTTGACTGGGAAAAGTTGAATTTAGACTAGGCAATCAAACAAAGTGTGCATACTTGTTGGGAATGTTGGGCACTGTTGGTCAATGTATGTACCCCCAGCAGTCAATGGGGCAGTGCCCTTTAATAAGGCCCTAATACTGTATCTACCATTAGGTACAGATATGTAACCTTGGATACTAATATGAACTCTTTAGGTGCAAAGCTGTAGTTTTATAAAGGGAACCACCCCAGTGACCATTTCTTCTGATAGTGTATTTATGTAATGCAGTCTTGTCTTACGCATTTCAATTCACTGGATGTTTTTGTATTCCAAGGCCTTTAGTTTCTGATAATAACTTTATATCAGGCATATAGGAAGAAGTAGGGGATAATAAGACAAATTGTCTTTCTATGACGCGTCTCTCTTTGGTTTTATTGCGTTGTAATGTCGAATACAGTGTCTGTGGCTAATTGAAACAAATGAGACCGATTTGTGATAGCTGCTCTTCGCCGGCCTGTAATATAACCAACATATGGAGCAGAAGAGCCTGTGGTTTTGATATTGAACTGCTGATAAAGCATATAGCTTGAAACCATAAATCATTCTATACATTTCATTGCACACATTCACTCTTTCGCTTTCTGTAATATTAAAAGATAAAAATAGCAGGTTGGAATCTTTGAAGGTTTTTTTGCCGTGGCAGTTCAGCGCATTTCTTCTGTATTAATATTGCCCTTCTCTAACCATATGCCTATGCTGTTCATATTGCCAGAATAATGCAATTTCAAGTAATAATAATAATAATAATTTTAGTTGAGTAATATTTACAATAATAGAATTTAGGTGCCATTAAATGCCTGCTAAATTCACTAATGTTCACTAATGCTTTCGATAATACTTTTTCAACAAGTGACATCCAAAAATTTGGGGGAGTTGTTTTACAGAATAGTTTAGCTCCAACTCTAATAAAATATTTATCTTTACCAGCTAAGCAATTGTGTAGGATTAACAAAACATAACAGGCACATTACAGGGGCTGTTTACACTTGGTATTAAGATGTGTTTTCATCGATCGGATCACAAGTGGACGAGAGAGACACATTACGTTTACACCTGGTATTTAAATCCGTCTCTTTTGTCCACTTTCGACCGCATCTGTCCTGAATACTGTGAGGGGGTGGTCTGTGAGACGGTGGGCGAGTCTCTCTGCTGTCATTCAAACGAGAGCGGGAGTAATTATGAGTTTATATGGACGCAAACTAATATTATGTCGAAGTCCACTGCTTGTTTAGCAAGTAAACATGCTGCATAGAGTTTTGTACGTGTGTATGTTAGAGCTTTCTCTGAATTTTCAGTGCAATTGATGAAATAGGATTGCGCAACTTTCACGCTTTCAAAACGAAACTACAAGAACACCTGCAGTAGTTTTATCAATGAAAGGCTAAAAATAGCACTGTTCACCGTATGTTCAGGCCAGAAGTAAAAAAAGACGTAAAATTAGTGTTTAATACCTCAGATTAGATAAATGCGTGGAGAGAAGGCGGTCGCGTGTGGTTGTTCGAACACATTCAACCACATTCAACCACATTGCGTTCCGCAACTCCAAAGCGATCCGATCGAAAGTGGTTTCGACTACCTCTGGATGTGGTTGAAAGTGGTCGAAAGTGGATGCGTTCAAAACGTTTTGAACACCGTTTACACCTGGCATTAACGTCGTCCACTTGTGATCCGATAGACGAAAACGCATGTTAATGCCAAGTGTAAACAGCCTTACAGACAGGCGTGTTAGAGCAAAGGTAGGAACAAAGCTGTAGGTTTCTCGGGTTTCAATAATGTCAGCCTACTTCATGTTGTTTAGCCACATTTTGAAGATCATGAGGTGAAGCATTCTAGGAAATAAAGTGCATTGAAAGATTACAAAATAATCCTTTTTAAAGTCCATGTAAACTAGAAGTCGTGATCAACTTCTGTACCATGACAAATCTGAAGCAGGTGTGGCATAGTTTTCCACTGTGAATTGATTGGATATAGAAAAAGTAGGCATTTCATTCAGAAATGGGACTCGCAGTAGACTGACAGGTGACTGGGGCGGGGTTTACGGATGCTTCCGCCAAAGCTTTTTAGCTGATGTCATAAGAGAATGATCGCCACAAGATGACAGAGGTTACTTTAAATTAATGTAAAGAACATAAATTTAGACAGAAACTTGTCAGGAAGAGGAACCCAGATAGGTCATTTTACACTCTTAATAATACAAGAGTTTCACAATGCCATACAAGAACCTTTTCTGTCTAAATGGTTCTTTAAAGCACGTGAAGAACCTTGAAACCTATGAAAAAATATGAATGATATGGTTCTTTGAGAAACCAAACAAGGTTTTTCTATGGGATTGCCGTAAAGAACCTTTAAATCACCTTTATTTTTAAGAGTGTAAATTAAGCTACAGTTTTACTATAATTACATATTTTCATATTTCTTTCTAGCTATTCAGAATTGTAGAATGCACAGTTCTGTTTGTTTAACACCTCCCCATCTCAGTTGTCCTGAATGTGTCCACACACACATACAGTTGGTCACACCTCTTCACAGTGACCTTTATTAACTGCAGTGTCTCTGAGAATGGATCCAGTCATTCGTTAAATAGGACACAGTCCTGCATGTGCAAGAGGCAAATAAACAGCAGATAGCTCAGTCCAGACGATTGGCTTCATAAGTCACTGCGATCACAGCAGCTCGTTTGGTGCTTTGCTTACTGATGTTTGCTAGTTTGAGCAAAAACTATAGGAAGAGCATTTTTCATTGTAATTGCAGCAGAGGATGCTATATGTCTCATGGAAAATTTTAGAAAAACATATTGATATACAATATAGAAGTGAAGCCGATTGTGATATGGTGAGAATGTATTTACCTAGGCACAGATTAATAATAAGAGTTTTGGGCATGGTACCGACATTTTGGAGGCCTCAAACCTGATTGTTTCCTCCTTTTTTAACCTTGCATGCAAAAGGCCGCTGGAAAACAGGCCAACCTCAACATAACACAGACAGTGACAATACAGTCAAGATGTATTCCACTAACATTATATTACACATTAAATTAATTACAATGTTGTTACAATGTTATAAATATAGTTGCGACTGCTGAGCTAACGCTATATGCTAGCATTAAGTCTACTATTGTTACAGTTATGTTTTGCAGTTCTATACTTAAAAAAAATCACAAGCTAACTAAATAATTTATTGTTCCTCAAAATCTTTATTTTCATCTGATATAGGCTCAAATATAAGGTTCAATTAATTATTTGGTACCTTTAAAGGCACAATAGAAAGGATTTTTGCATTAAAATATCCTAAAACTACTATTTCAACTCCAATTATTACACGCATCTTCACAGTGTCATAAAGCTACACCTTTTATTGTTGTTTTGTGTATTCCATGTATATTGTTTCTGTTAGCACATCCCAACCCTGTTATCATGTTATCTGTTTTACCATTGGTTTTGGTTTCTTTGTTTTCCTGGTTTTTGTCTTATTTTAGGTCCTGTGTTTAGTGTCTCCTCCTGAGGGCGTCTAGTATCCGCCCTTAGGGGGAGGGTACTGTCATGACCTGATCTCTCTATTTCTTGTCTTATCCGAGTTTGAGAGAGATTAGGTTGTGACAGTACGTGTCTGCCCTGAGAGAGTTGTGTGACAGGCCCTTCCGCGGTCCACGTTTCTCTCAGGGTTCGTGAATTGTTTCCCGCTCCCTTATGTTTGATTAAGCTACAGGTGTATGTTGTTAGTACTCCCTATTTAATACCCTTCTGTCCTGTCTTCCGTGCATTGGTATTCTTCTGTGTTCCCTGCAAGTTTCCCTGAGTGTGTTCCTGTTCCTGGTATTCTGTGTGAGTTTATGTAGTTTAGTGTTCTCAGTGTTTATGTAGTTAGTTTAGTTCTCGTGTCTGTTTATTGTAATGTTGTACCCCCTCTTGGGTGTTTTGGTTCTGTCTGTTTGTATGTATTAAAGTATTCTTCATTTTAGTCTGCGTTTGGGTTTTCCTCGTATCCATTGTTTCCCGGTCGTGACACATTGCCATTAAAGTGCAATTACTGAACATAAACAGGAGCTTAATAAAAATTTTCATTTTAGAATTTCATATGGAACTTATCTGTTTGTGAAAATCAACTCTACATTTATTATAATATATAATACATGTTTATTTAAAATCAAACTTTATTCTTTTACTTTTATTTATTCTTCAGGAAGGATTTAAAATACAATCCCGTTTTTATTTGAATGTATTTTCTACACATTAGTGAGGTGTCCGGATTTGTGTATAAATGCAAGACGTTGTTACGTTCAGTTTGTTTAGTTTTGTGGGGAAATGATATGGAAATGTGCAGATGTGAACGTGCTGTTTGTATGGTTTAACTTACACTAGGTTTTGTCATCGCTTGCACAAGAGTGCATATGGCAAAAAAAACTCGGACAGTGTGTGAAATGACCATTAATAGTGTTCAAATAGACATTACTGTGACTTACCACTTTAGGTTGGATCTTGAATTCCTGTATGCTGAGATGTCAGCTTGTTTATTAAACAAAGCATGCATCGCATTATGAAACTATTCTTTTTGACCTCTTGGAGTGAAAACATAGAACGAACTTGAAGCCACGCATTGGTTGTGCGATATCTCGCACAACGCACATGCGCCCTCATCTGCTTCTCCTATCGTCAACACGCGGTCGCGCGCTAAAGGTGACGCAGCCTGTCTCGCGAAACTTTTGAACACGCCCTATAAAGTTTAAAAATATATATTCATTAAAGGCGCTCTAAGCGAATTGAAGCGTTTTAGACCATAAAACATTTTTTTGTTACATACCGGAAACATCTCCTCACTATCTGCTTGCTGCCTGTCCGCTGATCAAACTGTAAAAAACACGATCTCTGTAGACAGCCCAGGCTTCACAAACGGCAATATCAACAAGTGGCCAAACCTAGCATCACAAAACAAAACAAAGTATTCCAGCCAATAAACGACAAAAAGGATTTGGGGGTGGGGGTTGGGCGCGTTAATGAAAGCACGGAAGGGAGGGGGAGGAGTTAGCTACGCTCCGTCTGTTTGAAAACAGTTTCAAACGTCAACAATAACTAACGTCTCACAGATTCGCTTAGAGAGCCTTTAATTATTACCATTAGACAGAAGCGCAGTAACGCTGCCAAATGTAGCGAAGTAAAAGTACAGTTTTTTCACTAGAAATGTACTTGAGTAAGAGTAAAAAGTACCCATCCTTAAATTTACTCAAAGTAGTAGTTACCCAAAAAATGTACTTAAGTAAATGTAATGAAGTAAATGTAATTCGTTACTACCCACCTCTGAAAATACAAACATGTAAATACATGTTCTCACATATTATTTTAACACAGTTAGCTAAAATGCTGAAAATGGTACTGTTGAGGTCAACTAAATCATGAAATAAATTTGCTATGAATGTGTAAATCTGAGTATAATGTGGGTTTCTTATCAGTAATGAACTAATCATGGTAATCATTCACACACACACAAACACAAAAACACCAGAGTTTGCGTTAGACTATTTCTTTAAAAACACATCAATCATCGGTCATTTCATGTTTTATTGAAAACGTCAGGTTACGACTGTAACCGTGGTTCCCTGAGATAGGGAACGAGACGGTGTGTCATGTAATGACATTATGGGGAACGCTATGCAGCGTGACGCGCGTGAATATTGTGTCAACTAGGTCTATATATAGACGCCGGCGGATGACGTCAAGAGTGACGTGGCAACGCGAGGCTATAAATATGCGGAAATAATATAGGTCAAACAGCTTCTGTTAAAATTGAAGCGAATGCTACAGGCACAAGGAGTTATGGCAAAGGGACACAGCGTCTCGTTCCCTATCTCAGGGAACCACGGTTACAGTCGTAACCTGACGTTCCCTTTCAAGGGATACTTGACGCTGTGTCATGTAATGACATTATGGGGAACGAGATACCCACTACGCCATAATTAATTGTGACTGTCTGTAAGTGTGAAGGTGTCTACGCACAACTTAAGACATAAAGACCTGAGATCCCGGTAGAAAAGGGAGGTCTAAAATCATAATACCTCATAAAAATGTGTGGGGGAGATTATCCCGCCACACCACAAAGCATGGAGGTCCCTGACAAAGGGGCCAGATAAGACGCCATACTCCTAGTCGAGTGTGCCCTAATTTTCGCAGAGGTGAAAACATAATGTGCACCTCATACGCTATAAAAATAGCCTCCACAATCAATTATTGATTGTTTGTTTAGAGGAAGAATGTTCTCTCTTGGAGAACCAAACACAGACCAAAGGTTGGTCGGATCTTCTAAGGTGGAAGATCTATTAATGTAAACCTCTAAAAACCCCTCAGGGCATAGAAGATGTAGCCTCTGTTGATCCGCCGACTCTTGAGGAGGAGGATGAAAAAGCCTGAAAGACCAATGTTCTAGCCACATTGCTAGGAACCTTGGGAACATAACCCGGTCTTGGGTGCAAATAGCCTTAATATGTCCTGAAGCAAACTCCAGGATAGAGAAGAAGCTGATAAGCTTGGAAGTTGCCCACTCTCCTCGGAGAAGTGATGGCTAATAAAAAGGCTAACTCCAGTGACAGAAACTTAACTGTACACAAGTTAATGGGTTCGAAAGGTGCCATAAAGAACCCCTTTCAGAACTACTGCCAGGTCCCATACTGGAACTCTGATTTGAGCAGGAGGCCTCATCCTAAATGTACCACCCAATAAGGCGTGAAGGCAGAGATAGCCGCAGCATATACTCCGATAGTAAATGGATATAAACCGGATGAAAACCCGGTATTGTAAAAATTCCAGAACTGAAGCCAGTGGACAGTTTGGAAGTAAATGTTTGTCACTACACAGAGTAGTGAATAATCTCCATTTAAAACAGCCTTAAATGTCGCCTGGAGCGAAACTCCAGGCATGAAGAAGCAGCTGATAAGCTTGTTAGTCACTCACTCTCCTCAGAGAAGTGATGCTACTACCCATAGAGCCCTCAGGGATACGAGTGTGAAACCAGAGATAGCCTCAGCATATACTCTGGGTATAAACCGGATAAAAAACCGGTATTGTAAAAATTCCAGAACTGAAGCCACTGGGCAGTTTGGAACTAAATATGTCGTCACTACACCAGGTAGTTAAAATAGCCTTAATTCGTCTGAAGCGAACTCCAGGCATGAATAAGAAGTCACTCACTCTCCTCAGAGAAGTGATGGCTAATAAAAAGGCTAACTTCAGTGACAGAACTTTATCTGTACATGAATCAATGTGTTCGAAAGAGGCCATGAGAAGGGCTTTCGAAACGACTACAGATAGAGCCCTTAGTAATAAGAGCATAAAAACAGAGATAGCCGCAGCCTATACTCTGGTAGTAAATGGATATAAACCGGATGAAAAAACGGTATTGTAAAAATTCCAGAACTGAAGCCAATGGGCAGTTTGGAAGTAAATGTTTGTCACTACCCCGAGTAGTGAATAGCCTCCATTTAAAATAGCCTTAATTTCATCTGGAGCTCATTTGTGTTTTTCTGTATAAACATTAATTACATCTAGATCCTCAGAACTAGAGTAATTCACAGCCCTCACAGTTAAAACGGGTGAAGCCGACTCACGGGCACCCGTTGAACCATGATGGCTAATAAGAAAAAAGGCTAACTTCAGTGACAGAAATGTATCTGTACATGAGTCAAATGTGTTCGAAAGAGGCCATGAGAAGGGCTTTCGAAGCACTACAGATAGAACCCTTAGAAATAGGAGCATAGACACAGAGATAGCCGCAGCCTATACTCTGGTAGTAAATGGATATAAACCGGATGAAAACCGATTTTGTAAAAATTCCAGAACTGAAGCCACTGGGCAGTTTGGAAATAAATTTTTGTCACTAAACCGAGTAGTGAATAGTCTCCATTTAAAATAGTTTTAATTTCGTGTGGAGCTCATTTGTGTTTTATGTATAAACATTAATTACATCTAGATCCTCAGAACTAGAGTAATTCACAGCCCTCACGGTTAAAACGGATGAAGCCGACTTGCGGGCACCTGTTGAACTATGATGGCTAATAAAAAGGCTAACTTCAGTGACAGAAATGTATCTGCACATAAGTCAAATGTGTTTGAAAGAGGCCATGATAAGGGCTTTCGAAACACTAAAAAGAGCCCTTAGTAATAGGAGCATAAAAACAGAAATAGTGGATCTTAAATCTGGAGTAATCTCCATTTTAAACCATAATCTTTCGAATAGTATGGGCTTTACAACCTCAGCCCCTGCCTCGACAGGGTGTCTGCTCTCACATTTTGAACCCTGCGGATGTCTGAATGACAAAAAATTTCCCGTGAGACCAAAGGAGAACCTGATGCGCCAGTCTGTATAGAGGGCGCGACCTCAGGCCTCCCTAATACTAGATGCTGCCGCCAACGGACCTAACACTCTAGAAAGTGCTTTACGGTGTAAAATTGGCCTTATCTGATCCTAGACACTGATGCCAGGATCGACTCTGTGTGTGTAGGAGACATACGTGCCTACATCCTCACTGAGTCCCAAGTTACCCAAAGAAATAATATTTCCTGCTAGTGGGTTAAAATGCCCTTTTTGGCGTTGTTCCGTAGCCCTAGGCGCTTCATATGGGCAAGGACGACATCTCGATGCCGAACTGCCATGTCTCGAGACTGGACTAACACAAGCCAATAGTCTATGTAATTAAGTATTTGGATCCCTTGAAGTCTCAGAGGAGCAAGGGTTAAATCCATGCATTATGCGCTGTGAAAGAACTACTCTGAACGGCAGAACCCGATATTGGTATGGTTTGCCCCCGAAAGCAAACCTGGGATTTCCAGATGCTGCAGGAGGATAGATATATGGACATAGGGGTCCTTAAAATGTATCATGACGAACCAGTCCTCAGACCTGATTAACGCCACAATAAAAGGAATTGTCAGTTTTAGAATTTTTATCTCTTCAGAGATCGATCTAAATAGGCCTCAGCCCTCCATCCGTCTTTGGTACAATAAAATAATGGCTATAAAGCAATGACCTATTCCTTTAATAAGGTGGTCTTTTTCCGGGGCCCACCTCGGTGGGTAAAACCCCTCCGAACCTGGGAGGATGGGAAACAAACTGAATTATGTAGCCTTTCTCTATAACCTCTAGCAGCCATTTTGTGACATTTTTTAATTTTCTCCACTCATGGAAAAATGCACTAAAAAGGAGATTGACTCCAGAATGCTCACTGCCCTGAAGCGGAGGACCGGCAGGGCACAGCTGAGCTACTAAGAAAAAACCTATTGTTCTGTTTTATATGTCTTTTTTAATGGAGACAAAAATTAGGTCTTCTTTAATGAAGACGGAACATAAGGGGTTAACAAACTATTTTGTATGTGAGGGCACATCGGGCACAGGTTTTATCTGTGCTCTATGAAAAGTGCCCTAAGAGGCCACTTGTGAACGACAGGACCCCTTTAACGCAGCCTTATAATTTTGAGACAATGACTGCTCTCAGATCAGCCTTATATGCCTCTCTGGTTGCTGGTTGTTGTTTCGTCCCCCAAGCTCTCTGAGGGAGAGGGTGGGCACGAGAGACAACACTCTGTTTTTGTTATCTGTATGTTGATTAAAGTCGCAATGAAATTGAAATGAAAAACTATATATGTATTTTTAATAGTGTGGTATTATTAACAAATGACTTATCTGTGAGCTTCATTATTTTTTAAAAATTCGTGTGTGCTCATAATCTTTAATCAAAAATGCAAATCTCCTCCCCTCCTCAAAACGATCTCTCTTCACTTCCGGTCAAAAGTATGGCAGGTGGGCGGGGTCCGGGAGAAGATCGCAGTGATTAGCAATTAGCAACACGACCCAACTTCAAACGATCCAATCAGATCTCGATGGACAAATTCAAATCCAGCCCTGCCTTATTTCATCTCAAAAGCCGTTTCATTCGGATATACGTCACCACGGGGAAAATAAGGCAATCGCTACTTCCGTTTCATGGCGACTTTAAATACTGTTTAGATGCAGATTCTCGGGGGAAACTGCGACGAGGAAAAAACCCGTTTCTTTAGTAGCACGGAGAGAAAGCTCCGCCGCTCTCCTGAGCTCATCTAATATTACAGGATTCAGGTTCACCCTTTAATTCATACAATATCTGCTTGATATGCGTGAAGAATGCCAATATTGCGAAGGCATGCTCCAGCGCGACCCGCGACCATATAAACTTGTTAATCCATTTATATTGTTGCTGTCTCTCGCAACAAATAAACCGCGAGATACTTTCAATACGGGCATTTGCCGTATCTGCATTATTTAAAAACCCCCCAAAAAAGGGTTAAGAAACTCGCTGATGTGTTTAACAATAAATGAGAGGAGTCTGCATATCTGCATGGTCTTCCGTTTAAAAACTTATCAGTGTAAATCAGGGAAGAAAGTTAAACCTCTTTCGTCAAGTTCACTGGCAGCCTTCACTTTGTGCTGGTCAGTAAAGTCAATATTAGATTGTTACAGCCGATCGGGTCACAACATAATAGTTCTTCGTAACATGGAGAAAGGGTATAAATCAGTAAGCTTTGTGTTTTCTGTATAAACATTAATTACATCTAGATCCTCAGAACTAGAGTAATTCACAACACTCGCGGATAAAAACGGGTGAAGCCGCTCACGGGCACCCGTTAAACCACAAGGCTTGCGGGGTTTGTTTTCTGTATAAACATTAATTACATCTAGATCCTCAGAACTAGAGTAATTCACAACACTCGCGGATAAACGGGTGAAGCCGCTCACGGGCACCCATTGAACCACGCTTGCGAAAACCCATCGAGAGCGGAGCATTTGAATGGTATTTTCTCACAATGCCCGCACGCCTCCCCCTCGGGGGAAAGCGTGCGTGTAGTCCGCACCAAACACACACACACAAAGCTCGTGCTATCCCCGTCAATAATAATCTAGGACAGGGGGTAACACACTTCTAATTCCCTTTCTCTTATCCATGTTTCCCTAGTTTTTTTAAACTAATCTAATCTAATCTCACTAGATATAGATTTAGACACATTCACACAAGCGTTCGCTGAAATAGCAGAAGCTGTTTGACCTATATTATTTCCGCATATTTATAGCCTCGCGTTGCCACGTCACTCTTGACGTCATCCGGCGGCGTCTATATATAGACCTAGTTGACACAATATTCACGCGCGTCACGCTGCATAGCGTTCCCCATAATGTCATTACATGACACAGCGTCAAGTATCCC
This sequence comes from Paramisgurnus dabryanus, assembly GCF_030506205.2. Lineage (NCBI taxonomy): Eukaryota > Metazoa > Chordata > Actinopteri > Cypriniformes > Cobitidae > Paramisgurnus > Paramisgurnus dabryanus. The sequence goes on along the minus strand of NC_133338.1, from coordinate 7,982,922 downwards.
TTGAAAGGGAATAATTGTTTTCGTTCACCTGTTCATTTCTAATTATGAAATTACAAGCATACAAGTTCAAATGTGTTCATTTATTTGTGAAGAGAACAGAGACTCTGCATCACTTTACATGTTTAACATAACATGAAGCAGATAAATTATTTTTTCTCAGTGACAGACAGCTGAGGCGATAAAACACACACACTTTGTGCTGAACAGGCAAAAATGAACAAATCAAATCACAAAATACTATTGCGATTAAAATAGCAACAGACGTGTAAAAATCTGAATTGAATTAAACGTATATCTGAAACATGTTGTGTAATAAATGCATGAAGGCAGATAAATGCAGACCCTTGTTATTAGATTTTGTGTTTTTACCTCAGATAGACAACGCAGTTTTACTTTTGTTCTGGAGATTGGTTGCGTGCTCTTAAGTTAAGCTTCGGTTAACACGATCTGACACACACTTGCACGCAAACACACACACACACACACACACACACTTCATAAAAAAATCATATTTTCTTTTATCTCCAGGTATTTCACTTACTTTCACTGATCAGTACTGTATCTAGCAGTTACATGGCAATCTGCAACGCAGTTATGAGACTCTGAAAACGATCCCATCACATGAGGTCAAATACATAAAAAATTGTTGTTTTTTTAACAACAATCAATATTGATTCACATAACATAAGTGGGAGGGTTTGGGGCTCACAGTCCTGGGCGGATCCGAAACCAGCCAATTAGAGCTCAACCTCAGGTCACATGTTTTTACCCTTTTTACTGACCTACATAGACACTCATTAGGGGTGCGCCCCAGACACACAAACATGACAAAAAATAAAAACTGAGTTTGTTGTGTGTGTATTTTTTTTATAAATGACAACATAACTAACAGTGAAACAGTATAACTACATGATTTTTTGTATTCATTTGCATTATTGATTTAACTTTTTTGTAACATGTTAAAGTAGCTTTCTTCTCTGGCCAACTTTGGGGGGGAGCCCCAGCGCCTTCTAGTGACCAGCCGCCACTGTTAGCCACTAATATGTTTAAAGCAACTGAAAAAAGTTAAAATGTAAGAGCATGTCAAAACCTCTGCCAGTGGCCCAAAATGTTCGAACCCCAGGGGGTTAACTTCTGTCAGCATTGCATTGTGAGCTAATCTTCAAAACATGGTGAGGAGCATTGTTTTCAGAACAATGAGCTTTGTTCAAAATCAGAGCATTTCAGGAAGACAAGCAACAATAACGTACGGTATGTGGAGAATAATGTTTTTTGAACCATAAACCACACAAACACATTGTATTATACCAAATACACAAAAAACATGTTTCTTAATGTAATAGGTGCTCTTCAAGCTAAATAATGGATAACTAGGTGATAATATGTGATCCAGTCTGTGAAAACCCAGCTAACAAACAGTTCGTTGGTGGCTGTAGGTCTGAGGTTGGTGTGATAAAATATGGTGTTCCTCAGGGTTCAATTTTAGGCCCTCTACTTTTTAGTTTCTATATTTTCCCTCTTGGCCAACTTTTAAGGTCTCTTGGTCTTGACTTTAATTTTTATGCTGATGACACTCAGATATACATTCACTCAAAGCCTGATGTTAATGCTGCTCTTTCATTTCTTTCTAACTGGATCACAGAAATAAAAAAAATGAATGTCTGATAATTTCCTATGTCTAAACCGTAATAGGACTGAAGTGATGCTTATTGGTTCGCCCCACCAGTTACGCAGAGTGGAATATGTAGCTTTTCATATGGATGGCTCCGTCATTCAGTTCTAAAACAAACAAAAAAACTTGGGAGTAATATTCGATCCTAATTTAACATTTGATCTTCACATGAATACTGTTAAAGTTTCTTTTTTTCCATCTCAGAAATATATAACGTCCCATGCTACATTTTCTGGTGGCTGAAAAATTAGTTAATATCCTGGTCTTCTCTTGTAATGCGTTGCTAGCAGGAGCTTCAAAATCTACATTGAACAAACAACAGTGGGTTTAAAACTCTGCTGCGCGTATTTTGACAAGGACAAGGCAAAGAGATCATATAACACCCATTTTAGAGACCCTGAATTGGCTCCCTGACAAATTCCGTGTTGATTTAAAAATTCTGATGTTGACTTACAAGGCACTAAATGGCCTTGCTTCTCAATATTTTTCGGAGCTTTTAAAACCCTACATTCTGGCACGTGATCTTCGCTCGGCTGATGCTGGTCTTTTAGGTGTTTCGGTAACTTGGTTAAGAACAATGGGTGATAGGGCGTTTTCATCTGTTGCCCCAAAGTTATGGAACTCTTTGCCTTCTGAGATCAGAAATGCAGCTTCCCTGAAAAGGTTTAAAACATCCCTTAAAAGTCATTATTTTATCATTTGGATGATATAGTGTCTCTTGTGCTTTTCATGGTTGTATCTTAAGTGTTTTTTTTATGGTTTCTAAGTGTTACTTTTAATTGTTTTTTTATTACTTTTATTTATTCTTCCCATTTATTTTTACTTTCATTGTTTTATACTTATGTTATGTGTTTTTTATCACCATGTCTATTTTATATATATATATATATATATATATATATATAATTTACTTTTTTACTTATGTTAAGCGCTTTGAGAAATGAGTTTTAAAGGCACTATACAAAGTGAAGATATTATTATTATTATTATTATAAACCAAACTTTGAAGCTTGTATCTCTCTTGCCTGGTTTTCACGGACAATGTTATTTTTTTTACTTAATAAAGAAATCTGAAAGCTGGAAAATGTTCCCTTTCAAGAACACACTAAGCTGCTTCATGAAATAAAATGGTAACACTTTACAATAATGTTTATTAGTTAACATTAGTTAACTAGATTAGTTAACATAAACTAATAATGAACTGCACTTATACATAATTTATTAATCTTTGTTAATGTTAATTTCAACAATTACTAATACTTTATTAAAATCTTGTTAACGTTAGTTAATGCATTGTGAACTAACATGAACAATAAATAATAAAAAGCTTTATTTCTATTAACTAACATTAAGAAAAATTAATAAATACTGTAACAAATGTCTTGCTCATGGTTTGTTCATGTTAGTTAATCCATTAACTAATGTTAACTAATGAACCTTATTGTAAAGTGTCACCAATAAAACTTTGGTGAGAACGGCATCAACTTTTGTGCATCTGAATAAACACAAAAAATCCATCTTGTAGGCAAAGAGAGATGAGTCATGAGTACAAAAGATTAGTGATGGGAAGTCCGGCTCTTTTCAAAGATTCGCCTCTTCTGGCTTTGAAGTGCCTCATCCAAGATGCTTACTTTTTAAATCGTGGGTCCAGTGCAGTGGTTTCAGAAAGCACAATGTTGTACTCCATTCTCAGAAATGTTATGACCATGGATGAACAAAGAGTGGTGGCCAGCTCCTTTACTTTATCCACTTTTACATTTCGTTGGTGGTGGGCTGTTACTCACTGCAGACCCTTGCAGAGAGGAAGCATTTTGGAGGCTATGACATAGCTGAAAAAGAGAAAATGGCAAATATAAAATCCGGCATTGTTTGTTATGTGATACTTTGCTCTTTTTTACAATTAAGAAATTAATTGTCTTTTATAAATAGTATATTTACTGCCATCTTTAACTCTTTCACCGCCAGCGTTTTAAAAAAAAAGTTGCCAGCCAGCGCCAGCGTTTTTCATGATTTTCACCAAAGTTTAATGCCTTCCAGAAAATTTTCTTCTTTAAATAAAAATGCAGCAGCTTGCCATAGGGCAATACTTCCAGGTTTAAAATAATAGCGGTACTGCGGAAATACGGAAAATCTCGTCATTGGCGGGGAAGCGTTTTCTCTTAATTGACGAGATATCTCGTCAATGGCAGTGAAAGAGTTAACTGTATAGTAGTAAAGTAACAACAAAGTTGTCAAGGTACCTTTCTCAGGGTTGTCAACTTTGGTGATTTGTCTGGAGTGAGATTTCTCCCCAAACATGTCACCAACTACTGCCACCAACACAAGCCTCTTACCATCTAAACCTACACGACTACATTAATTTCCAAATGTTTGATGTGTTTGTTTTGATAAGTTTCTTTTTGTTCACTGTTACTTTGACTATTTGGTTTATTATGTGATTGTTATGATCAGAGCTTTGCTGAAAGAGAGCTGAAAGTTCATCAAGCTCCCCAGAATTAAGTATGGTTGATTAACTAAGGCCATAATCTATGAGGATAAAAAAAATAAACAGGGTGTGAAAAGTTTTTTTTTTTTCAAAATTTGTGATTTTTGTTTTATTGCAGAATATTTAAAAGCCTACATTTTGCATTTGAAATAGGCTTGTTTTTCCGGAGATTCTAGCGTGCAGCGGGGGCTTCATTGTCTGTGTGTATATTTACATACTGTATAAGCTTGTGTTTTCGCCTCCGCCCCCAAAGGGAACAGCGTGACTACTAAATAAGGATTGTTCGCCCAAAAATGAAAATAATGTCATTAATGACTTACCCTTATGTCGTTCTAAACTCAGAAGACCTCCGTTCATCTTCGGAACACAGTTTAAGATGTTTTAACATTAGATTTATTCCGAGAGCTTTCTGTCCCCTTCATTGAAAGTCTATGTACGGTTTTCATTTCCAGAAAGGTAATAAAAACATCATCAAAGTAGTTCATGTGACATCAGTGGGTCAGTAAGAATGTGTTGAAGCATCGAAAATACAGTTTGGTCCAAAAATAGCAAGAATTATGACTTTGCTCAGCATCTTCTTATCTTCCGGCTCGAGCGTGAAGTCACGTGACTGTAGATGTTTGCTAAGTTTTTTTTTTCAAACTTATAGCGTGCATCTCCACAGACTGTAAACGAAGCTCGGGCGCACAAAACAAAAGAAAAATAAAAGAAGCTGGGGCGGAACAAATAACAGTCAGCCGCATCGTACGTCAGCTGCGTCACTGACTTTATGTGGCGCCGCAGTCGGAAGACTTCAGTGTACCGCGTGAGCTCTTCAAGAAATCTTACGGAGTAGTTGAATTTTGATTCACTCTCGCGATACCGTGACATCATCTCTCTCTCAGTTCTTGCAGCGCAGCATGAAGTCAAATACATATAAGTTACACAGAGATCGTTGAACTCTTTATATAATTGGCTACATGTTTTGTCTATTAATATTTTCCATGAAGTCATTGGCTGATGGAGGAACGAGCGAGCGATTGGTAACATCTCTAAAGGACGTCCCGTTTTCGACGGCGCTGTCTGGATTATACCACCTCCCTATTTTAAATACAAACTTTGAAGGCAGGTTCATGTGTTTAACGGAATGTACCGGAGTGTAAACTCATATACCCTTACATGTTACAATGTAAATAGTCCTCAGATTGTATATTATATTCTATCACCTGACGGTCATGCAAATCCGATGTAAACAATAGACTATATATCTATATTTCAGATTCTCTGTGGCAACTGTGCTTTTGTGGAAAAACTGTACAATAGCCTTTAGTGTGTCCACAGTTGGTTACACCATTTTCAGTGCATCTTTAATAATCAGGTTTATTATGTGTGCCATACATGGGTGGTGGGTTCACTTATGTTTGCTGCATTATCAGTAACACAGCTCACCACTTTGTCGTCTACTTGCCAGTCTTAGTAGCAACTCAGCCAGGTTTTCTGCAGTGTGTCTCTCAGAAAACTCAAAACAGTCAAGGAGGCAAGATGTCATCTTTAAGTTTTCAATAAAGTGACAGCCATGTATGAAGATGTTGTTCTGGATGTCCAGCAGTCAGTCGTCAGGCAAACAGCTGAAGCTTTTTTGACTCTGTCTTGCCACATTTCAAGCTCTGTGTCACACATAGTTTTGGAATAATTGTTTGGGACAAGGTTTTTCTACTGGGGAGAACATACGTGGGGTTTAAGGCAAGGACAAAAGTTTTAAATCCTTTGTCCTCCACAATGGAAAATGGCTTAAAGTCACTGGCTATCATTTAAGCCAGCTCCTCATCAACACAACCGTTTGGCTGGGGTCATTTGTTTTAGTGTGCTCATCTTGGTTTGACTTACAGAAGTACATATATTAGCTGTAGTTTTTGTCAAGACAGTGGATGCTGCAGCAGAAGTGCTTGGCTCAGGGTCAGTGGATGGCAAGCTCGTTTGCTCTTTCTCCTCCAGCTGCACAGATGGGTGGGTGGTTCTAAAATGTCTGTGCAGGTTTGTTGTTGACCCTGCTCTTATTGATATTTTTATTTTACGCATTCTGCACTCATCTTTGCAGTCTCCAATATTATTGAAATGCAGCCAGATGCTGCTTCTTTTTCTATTCACACTCATGACTTAACTTTCCAACAAACACGCTTGAATTTCCAGTGTTCTTCAACCCCGGTCCTCGAGGACCCCCTTACAGAATGTTTTATATGTCTCCTTAATTAACACACCAGATTTAACTCATTAGCTTGTAAGGGTGACATTCTGGAATGAGGCTAATGAGTTGGTACAGGTTTTTCAAATAAGGAGACATCTACATTTTCTGGAAGGGGGTCTTCGAGGACCAGGTTTGAAGAACACTCCCCCCACCTCTCTCTATCGCTTTGTGTACCTGGCCTGTACCACTACACTGCGGCTGAAGATTTGGCTCTCTCGCTGATGATGGCTTGTTCGCGAACGACCCATCACTACAACGGATTAAAGGGCTAAGATAAAAATGGCTCATTCTAAGGTAAAAAAAAATAACAGTTCATTATGTAACGTCTTAACATACAATAGAAAATATTGTTATGTATATTATATTGCATTTCTATCAAGAGATCCTCCTAAAAGTTAAAAAGTGTAATCAAACCTGCAACCTTTTAGTTACAAGCCCGACAATCTGACCACTAGCTGCCTAGATGCATCCTCCGCCCATGTCCATATTCAGTCCCAAAGTACTGGCTCATGCATGTTCAGTTACTATTGTATTCTGTGTGACTAATAAATACTCATTAGCTTCTAATTGCCTTGTAATCAATCTTGTTTGTGAGACAAACAACCTTAGGATGCACCTTTCGGATTGTTGTAGCAGGGCACCATTTCAGGATGCACCATTGGTAGCTGTTTTAATGGCTGTTTGTCAGTCAGTGACAGGTGACTATGGCCCCTTACACACTTTAAAGTTTTTAGAGTGTCAAGTGCATTTAAATTCAGTTAAAAATCCCTGACATGTTTGTACCATGTGTGTACAGAATAAGACTCATTTTGAAAATGCGATGATTGACACAGAGGTAACCATAACGACATTCTGTAACAATAACAACGATTTAAATAAGCAAGTTTTATAAACCTCTGTCTTGGCGTTTTGTGTTGTACACATTTGTGTATGTTGCCATTTCCACCTCTTTATTGGGCTTACATACCATTGTGGCACTTAAACGTAATTTCTTTGGCTGAAGCGATCAAGCTTTTGGTTTAATTAAAGTGGGAGGGTACCAGTCCCAATATTTTGGTCTTTAAGTTAAAGCATCTGAATTTATTTTGGTTTATCATGTTTTGTTTTTTGTCTGCTGTTTTTTATGTGCAAGATCTGGCAATGCTTGTACCTCTGTGATGTACACCGCTAATACAGAAGACATTTTCCCCTTCTAGGCATTTATTTAAAGAGAGGTGTGTCATGTCCATGATGCACATTTAAATTAGCAACCAATTGTTCCATTTGAATTGTATGTCTACAGAACAGGGTTAAGCAAAAAGTGAAATAAATTTTTTTTTGCAACAGTATAGTGTGTATGTGGCCTATTTGTAATTAGAGAGAGTGTTTTGTCTTTTATACAAAAATACTTGTTTCTAATCACTTAGACTTGTTTCTAATCACGCATCTATTCCGCAAGACGTGTGGTGGAATTGATGTTCAATTCATAGTACATTAACAGACGTGTTGCATGAAAATGCGATAACTTTGTTTTTGTTAGTGAATGGCTTGTCTGTAATTGTAAAGCAGATATGGGAATTGACTGGCACAGACACAATTGATTACTTTAGTGTGCAAGTGCTGCAGAAATGTCATGAATCTTCCAAGAAAATACAATTTATGTAGCGCTTTTCACGATTGTTTAATCCACAGAAAAATCGTTGGATTACATAAGCAGCAGAATACAGCGGAAATCTCTCAAACTACAGTTTTGCCAATTATATTTTTCTATCTAGAACAAGGAATGCAAACAATTTCCAATTTGAACATTGGCCTTATGCTGCTTTGATAAGTAATAACTAAATAATAACATTGCTTAATAGATTTAAAGGTTTTAGGTGTTTTCTGAATTTCCCAATCTTTACCACAACTATATAGATGAGTATAAAAAGCACAGTTTAAAAATTTTGAATTGAATTGTTTCCATAGAGAAAATGTTTTTACCCTATGTTTCGAGTTTTACTGATTTGCTGTTTTGTGTGTGTGCGTGCGTGCAGTCCGAATTGTTCCCTTAGGTATTTTACAGTGGCATAGTAATAGTAACTGTTCTGTATTTGTGGGTGAGTTAGAGAAACACGATTTGTTTTCAGACCTTTGGGGCGACAATAAAAGAAACATTAATAGAACTGTGGGAAAAGCACATCAATTTATGTTAAGACAATCACCATGCTGACATAAACAGCATCAAACCAGCATGGACCAGCATGGCAATTATGCTGGTTTGATGCTGGTTTAGCTGGTGGTCACCAGCATACCAGCACCAAAACACAACATATGCTGGTCTTGCTGGTATGACCAGCATGGGATGCTGGTGCTAATGCTGGTTTGGTGCTGGTTTAGCTGGTGCTAATGCTGGTGCTGATGCTGGTTTAGCTGGTGTTCACTAGCAAACCAGCACCAAAACACAACATATGTTGGTCTTGCTGGTATTCTGTTTTTTTCAGCAGGGTAGTTAGCAAAACTTTAAGATATAGGCTGTGATATCTTGTAACATAATATAATATGTGATTTACTTCAAACATACATTTTACTCCTATAAAGAGTTTCTGACATTTAGAAAGATGATGGATCAGAGGCTGTTTACACTTGGCATTAACATGCGTTTTCGTCGATCGGATCACAAGTGGACGACGTTAATGCCAGGTGTAAACGGTGTTCAAAACGTTTTGAACGCATCCAATTTCGACCACTTTCAACCACATTCAGAGAACACTCCTTTCGATCGGATTAGTTTTGTAGTGTAAAACGCACATGTGGTTGAATGTGTTCGAACAGCCACACGGGACCGCCTTCTCTCCACCCATTTATCTAATCTGAAGTACTGAAAACTAGTTTTACGTCTTTTTTTACTTTTGGCGTGAACAGCGCTATTTTTAGCCTTTCATTGATAAAACTAAAGCGGCTGATCTCCGTAGTTTCGTTTTGAAAGCATGTGAAAGTTGCGCAATCATATTTTATTAACTGCGCTGAAAATTCAGAGAAAGCTCAAACATATGCATGTACAAAACACTGTGCAGCATGTTTACTTGCTAAACAAGCTGCGGACTCCGACATAACATTAGTTTCGCGTCCATATAAACTCATAATTACTCCCGCTCGCGTTTGAATGACAGCAGAGAGACTCACCCACCGTCTCGACAGACCACCCCCTCACAGTATTCAAGACAGAAGCGGTCGAAAGTGGACAAAAGAGATGGATTTAAATACCAGGTGTAAACGTAATGTGTCTCTCTCGTCCACTTGTAATCCGAGCGATGAAAACACATCTTAATACCAGCCCCTTAAATAAAGGTTAACAGATACTGGCAGCTCTCTATCTGATGCATATCATGGAACTTGTTTAAAAAAAGGTTTGCTGACAGGTATCAGTACAATTATGTCAACATATCTTTCTTAAGAACATCTTCTTCATTTTCACCAATGCACTGCTTATGAATTTCAAATTAATATACGCTATAAACTCAAACTAGGTCAATTTTTCAGCATAAAACAGAGAAGTCTGAACAGACTTTAACATCTGTCTTGAGCTGCCCAGAAGGGAATATTTATATGACCATCAAAGCTATATGTTACACATTCACATGTTTATCTTTTTGTGATAAAGGGGATTTCAGTGGACTGAAAATGCTAATTAAACTCATGATTATTGTGTTCCTATGTGAATTTTAGAAAAATGGTCTCTAAAGGAATTCATACACATTCATTATGTGTATACTGTAAAGTGCAAAACCCACACCTTTCTCTCTTAACTCTTTCCCCGCCATTGACGAGATATCTCGTCAATTAAGAGAAAACGCTTCCCCGCCAATGACGAGATTTTCCGTCTTTCCGCAATACCGCTATTATCCACCAGGTGGCGCCCTTCCGCAACTTTTTAAACCCGGAAGTATTGCCCTATGGCAAGCGGCTGCATGTCCGTGTCTGTTTTAAAGATCGCTCTGAATGTGATCTCTATGAAAAGTCCGTCACAAAAATTGAATTATCTCTGCTTTTTGCTCAAAATATGGTGTTTTTGCAAAAACCTACCCATATTCAAAAGCTGATTGCAAAAGAACCACTAAAGGTAGGATGAAACGTTTTTTTTTTTTTTTTGAAAGCAGAGGTTCTGTTCTTTCATTTGGTATGTTGTATGTTTATATATTTAAAGAAGAACATTTTCTGGAAGGCATTAAACTTTGGTGAAAATCATGAAAAACGCTGGCGCTGGCTGGCAACTTTTTTTAAAACGCTGGCGGTGAAAGAGTTAAAATGGTGCTAAAATAAATCTGTCTCAGATTAATAATGTTTAGATACAAATTAGTGATGCACCGATGTATCGGCCGCCGATTTTTAATGATTTTGAAACCATCGGCATATCGGCAATAGCACGAGAAAGGCCGATACTGATTGTTTATTAATTAACTGCATAAAGAAATCCATTAGCCTATATGTAAAAAATGAGTTAATGCTGAATAGCAAAAACCACCTTTGAAGGTTGTCATGCTGTCTAATTATATTTGTTTTAGCTTAATTTGTGCCTCTCTTATTATGTTGGACAGTTGAATGTTAATTAGATCCAATCCATGTTCAGTAAAAATAATTTGATGCAGAAATAAACTAGCTAATAGACCAACTGTATAGCATTGTATACAAGTGTTTAATATCGGTATTGGCATCGGTATCAGCCAGAAGTTGTCTGTTTAAATCGGTATCGGCCTAAAAAAATCCTATCGGTGCATCCCTAATACAAATGTTTATTGATATTTTGGAACTCATGTGTTCTGTAGACCTGTTTGAGTCGTGACTCACTAGGATCTTTCACCCGGATCTTTAAATTAACTCATGAGTCGCAAGTCTTTAGTATCATTAACCCAGATCAGTTGAGTCCTACTACAATTCAATGTAAAACCAGAAACAGCGCCACCACACACACAAACCTCTTTCAACATTATTGATGAGACTTTGCTCGCTCTACAAATCCACTCGTAACCGGCTTATCTGCGTGAGAACTGACCCGAGATTCTCACTCAAGAGCCAGAAACAATTGCAAACTCGAGAGACCTGCTGATCCGCGAACTGACCTGAGATTCTCACTCAGAGCCGAAAACAATGCGGACTCGAGAGACATGCGAATCTGCTCTGACTCGAGAATCTCTCAACTCGTAACCGGCAGATACGTGCAAACTGTCTCTCGAGTCAGAGCCGGAAACACTACAGATTCGCAGATCTGCCGAAAACATTGCAGACTCGAGACTCTCCGGCTCTGGGGGCTACATAAGCAGGACACAGGTTTTTTCTATATTTTCTCTATATTATTAGGCCTATTTTTTTAAATGGTCGACCATACACACCAAACCTAAAACCTATAAGCATGTTATTTCAGAAGTGAAAGGCTTTTGTTGTGGATTTGCTTTTGAGGAGACTTATTCGTTCGGCTCCAGCTGATCTGCGTGAATCAGCCGGTTAGATGATCTGTAGAGTGAGTGAACTGGGCTACAATATTATATGAGCAACATGTATGTACATTTTTTTATTTTTGAGAAAAAAAAATGTATGCATGGTTTAAAAAAAAACTAACTTTTTAAGTCACTGATATAAGTCCACAAAATCCATATTAAACATGTTTTCACAAGGCTTTTCTAAACAGAATCTATTAGTCTAGAGTTTTTTCTTCAAAATTAGGTGAAAATCTTTCTGCCTATTCATTCACATAAAACAATATATTGATTTAGAAATCTACTACAGCCCTCTACTTCCTGCTTTGTTGACGTCAGTAGAACAGTTTTTGACTAACCGCCGCCCACAGGAATGCAGCAAGCTAAGCTGCTATCGAATCACAACACACTAAACAAACTACACAATCAAGACTTATTATGTATTTCTGAAGGAAGGACTTCATAGAACAAGAAAGACATTAGCCCGTTTTAAGGACAGTGAAAAAAGCGGTATACAGATAAGTCAATTGTGTGGAAAAATACTGTGTTTTTTTACACCTGAAACATGAACAAATGTTATATTGCACACTGTAAACACAATCAAAGCTTTAAAACACAGAAAGAACAGGACCTTTAACACATGCTCACCATGAAACAATGTTCTTGGAATGAAAAGCGAGGGCAGAAATAGGATCATTTCTGGCCAGATATAAAAACTTCAAGAACAAATCCCCATATTAATTTTTATTTTTTTTTTGGAGAATTGTTCAACTGTGGCAAAGCATGCTTTCCTATGGCATTCAAGAGATTTAAATGAAAAGACTTTCTAAATAATTCAGGATGGTGGCCTAGATAGAAACGTCATCTCAGTCTCTGAGGGCTTTGAAAATATTTGAGTAAACTAAATGCAAATTGATGACCTAATGTTTTCCTGGGCTAAATACATAGCTCTGATTTACTTAAAAAATCATTAGTAAGACAACTAGAAATCATTATATAAGAGTAAAGCATTCTTTAAAGTAATTTATAAAATGAATATTTTTGTGGAACGGGTCATTCACCCGTTAATGTATGTTAAATTTGTTTTTTTAGTAATTAACAGTAATACTTGCCTTAGTGAAAACAGTATGGATTTCATGCAAACAGAATCTAAATATATATGTCTTGTGTATTTTGTAGATTAAGGCTTGTTTTATACAGTATGTGGCACATTTCATTTTTATTGGTTTCTCTCTATATCTTTTCGTTTTTACACCCAACACTTTTATGTCTCACATTCTCATCTTGTTCTTGACATTTACTGTCATTTGCTTTTTCCATCTATCTCTGCTGCCTTCATCTCTCTCTCACACACTCTCACTTTCTCTCTCTGATGGTAAAAATGTTGGAGGTGGCAGTGGTCTACTATACAGAGGTCAAGAGATGAAATTACAGTTTCAATCTGGAAAACGAACTGGGGCTTTGAGATCGAATTAATTGTGTAAAATCACGAGGAGATATTACCGTGTGACATTACTTCAGTGACAGCTGTTTTATCATATTAATGTAAGAAATTAAATTTGTAAATGTAAAAATCTAAATTTATAGTTTTTAAAACCTAATTTCAGACTAGGTATGCAGTACTTGTACTGTATAGAGAATTATGCTCATAAATCTTTCCTAAACAGTATATATAAAGTTTTACATTTCTTCCCATACAGGAATCAGATATGTAAACTTTTGCATTAGTATATATATATGTGTGTGTGTGTGTGTGTGTGTGTGTGTGTGTGTGTGTGTGTGTGTGTGTGTACCTGGAAATTATCACGTTGTGGGGACCAATTGTGACCTTGTTGGGACATTTTGAGGTCCCCATGAGGAAACAAGCTTATAAATCAAACAAAATGATGTTTCTTGAAAATGTGAAGTAGTAGAAGGGTTTCTGTGATGGATGGGGTTAGGGACTGGGGTAGGTAAGGGGAATAGAATATACAGTTTGTACAGTATAAAATGCATTGCGTCTATGGAATGTCCCCACAAAACATTGAAACCAGAATTTGTGTGTGTGTGTGTGTGTTATATATAATAATAACTCAGGAACATTTAAAATTAATTTAATGTTTTCCTAAAATGACTCCATTAATAGTCATTTTTGTTTTTAAATTGCCTACAGATGTGGCCTTTAAAAATGCGCGTCTCTGAGACCAGAATGCCGCGGAGACTTCCGAAATTCTGCGAGATCCCGCAAAAGGGGGGTTCGGTGGGGGACGCAGGAAATATAAAAACCTGTAGAGGGCAGGCGTGTTTCTTGTAGGCCATACTGACGACAATGTGTGTGCTCGACTTCATGCTGAGCGTATACTGTATGATATTGAAGTAACATGACACGGATTATCGATAGACTTTGATGTCATACAAATGCATGCTTTTTGGCAAACATTTTGTTGGCGAAGTTTTCTTTTGCCAGTTACATAAACAGTCACATATTCTTCATAAAAATCCGACTCAAACGCGCATCATTTGTCTTATTTTTTTCCGTGTACTTACAGTAGAAGAGACGTGATGTATGATAATCGAGTCTTATAACAAAATAATTCGCGAAGACCTTTGAAGAGACCGAGCGCATTTACGCAATATCATTAACTAGTTTATCTAATTTTACATTTAGTTCATTTTTGCATCTGAACGTTTTAATAGCTTTAACATGGTTGTGGTGCGCTTTTCTGCATTACTGAACAGTAGGCTACTTTTTATATTATCATGTTTCCCTTTACATTGTATGAAACACGATAAAAAGTATGCATTGGTGTTTAATACATTTCACTGAGAATTTGTATAATATGTTACACTTGTACTAAGGAAATAAAATCATATTGTGAGTGTAAATATTCATAAATTCGAGGAGTTTCTGAGGTGTTTGTCATCGGCAAAATGCGCAGTTTCTTTGTTGCCGATTAAAAACCGTTGGCTATGTGATTGTTTAAAATTGACATTTTTTCTACTTATTATTAATTAATTTTTTGCCTACATTTACTCAAATAATATCAATGTGAAAATATAAGTAAATCATACTTCAAGTTAGGCGTAAAACTAACACATTTTTTATGTCAAATAGAAATAATAATAATTTGAAATATGCAATTATTACAGTTTTAAAAACTTAAATATATTACTCTGACCTTTTTAAATATATTGACTAAAATAATCTGTAAATGTAATACTTATATTATTAAGGCGTATACATCAAATAATATATGTACATTTTACACAAAATATCTGTTCTATTTTTAGTAATTTATTTTCCAACTAAAAAAATCGCATTACTGCATTAAGAGATTTTATTAAGTTACTTTAATCATTTATTTTAGAGATATTTACAAAGCCACTGAATCAATTTTAACAGTGTGTAGCTACATTATGACCTTACGGTAGACTATTATTAAATGCATATAAATAAAAATATGTAAAACTAAATAAAAAAGATATCATACACGGACTGTATGTAAGCATACGTTTTCTTGTTCGGTGCACGTGGGTTTAAATGCCGTTTTTCTAAAGAAGAATTTTAAAACTTTATTGGTGGTAGTTGAGAAGAATTCCTTTTTCCATTTCTAAATCATTTTGAGCGCAATATAAATATATCATATTGTTATTCTTATTATATAAGAATACGCAATTTTTACAACATTTTTAACATATATAAAATATACGTTAAGCATGTTGTGTGTATTTCCTAATTACAAGCTTTTGATGAAATTGCACCAAAACTAAACATGCATAAAAACATAAAAAAGTCATTTAAATAAGCGAAAAATCTTTTTTATGAGCTCAAAATTTTGAATATAATGTGCTATTGCTGAAAATTGCCCATCTCTAAAGGAGAATATTCATCTTTAAAGTTTAAGAAACAAAAAAGTACTGATAAGCATTCTCAAATATATATATATATATATATATTCTGCAAGCACTCATTTATCCATAATGATGTAATTTATTTTTTAATAACATATTGTCGCTGTCGGGCAAAGATACTCTCTGGACACCAAGACCATGTCTATGGGTTCAAGAATAACAAAATATTGGCCATTTGAAACTCGAAAGTCATCACTTTATTTTGTCCCATTGTTTTCCATTTTGCGTGTGGTAAAACTCCTGTGCGCGTCGTTCAAATTCATTGAAATTTCGTTCACTTGTAGTTTAGCAAGTATGTGTAATACAATTTCAATAATGTTTTTACACTGCACATCGTCTGAGGAAATCCGAAGTTGCGTCGAGGGGAACCAAGCTGACAGCCGCGACAGCAGAGATTGTCACGTACCTACAAAAGGGTACTGGAACAAGTTTGCATCTGACCTGCAGCGATATCATTCTGGCTTGGTGGGATGTCAGCCAGCGAGAGTCCTCTGATTCTGACCTTGTTCTTTTACTCCTCAGAGTCTAAAACCAGGAGGCCATATTAAGTATTAGAGCAGCTATGGTTGCGCGTTTCACACACCTCTCCAAACCACGTTGTTAACACCATGCTTGTTCGACTTCATGCCGCGCCGCAAGAACCGACAGCCGGATGACGTCAGAGTACCGCGAGAATGATTCAAGAAATCATATTTCGCCTCGCTCTCGCGATACTGTGACGTCTTCCGGCTGTCGATTCTCGGGGCGCCGCATGAAGTCGAACAAGCCTATTGACAGCAGCAAAAGCTACGCATGCGCTTTTAACTTGTAAAACTCAATGGTGTATGGGTAATGTAGTCTCTGCTCTCGGTGGGACGAATTAGGTAGCTATTGTGAAGGGCGCTTTGAAAAGCGGCAGCGCAGCCAAATAATTAAATTAAGCCTCTGATTTAAACAGATGTGCAAATGAGCGTTCTGGTACGCTAGAAGTACGTTCTGGACGCAGGGAGAGTGGTACGCTCAAGAGCTATATTTGGAAGTGGCGGTACTGAGTACTGGCGCCTACCGGCCCACATTAAAGCACTGGTGGTAGCAAAGGTAGACGGCCCTTTAAAAAGCAAAAGAAAGCTGATAAAAATGAGAAACCTACACTGAAATAAATTGGAGTAGGATTTAGGCTACTTAACAAAATCTAAGCATTTTTCACTCAGAAAATGCTAGTAAATATAAACAAAATTATCAGCAGCTTTAACTTTATTACTTTTTTAATTTTAATTCACTCTTTGTTTCAGCGATGTTTATAAATATACTATATTTTTGCATTTTGATGACAAACTGTTCAACACTGAAAAGAAACTAATGTAATCTTCCTGATTTAATCACGTAAAACACAAGTCTAAACACAAGCACCACTTTTCTGAATGATGATAATCACAAACATCCCAGAGTTTGTAAACCAATTGTTTGTAAAACATATTTAATGCTAACTTTACTTAAAAATTCAGAAAATATTTTTTACAGTGTATAAATAAAAAGACATGAAGGAAGATAATTCCAAAATGTAATTAATTGTAGGGGAGAGCGGGGTAAGTTGTCACACGGGTAAGTTGTCACACTGTTCATAACTCCAACAGTAGAGGCTCTATCTCAAAAATCAAATAGCCACTTTATGTGACTTCTTCTTCTATAGTCAACTTCCTGTTCACATGTGGTCAAGATCACTGTAATCTGAGGTTAGCACAATTTTCTTATTTTTCTGCTTAAAAAGTAAAAAAAAATCACTTTACATTTTATGCAATACAACTTTGTTAGGTGTGAATGTTTAAAATGATTATTTTGCACAAAATAGAGGAGACCGTAAAGTGTCTTTTGATACTTTAGCTAAAGTGATATGATGAGCTAAACTTGAGATTTAGACAACATTAGCACACAAGTAAGTATGGGGCAAGTTGTCTCAATGACTTTGGGGCAAGTCGTCACATGTGACAACTTGCCCCTGTACAAACAAACACATCGAACATGCTCAGAAAACATGATAAATTGTGATATTGTAATTTCTTTCTAATTGCAATAAGTTGTTTGAAGGAAGGAAGGAAGGAAGGAAGGAAGAAAAATCATGCAAGAGTCATCATCAGATGATGAAGAGTGCTTCTGCCTCGTCTGTGTAGAGCCATTTTCAAAGAGTCGTCCAAAGGAGACCTGGGTAAAATGTGTAAAATGCAACAATTGGGCCCATGATGCTTGCACCTCAGGCAAGGCAATTTATGTGTGTCAGAATTGTGATTCTGGAGATGAGTCCTATTAGTCATACAGGGCATCTGTTTTGTTCAGAGGTTAAACATGTTAAGTTAAGCAAGTTATCTGCAGCGTTCCATTCAGTTATCTGGTTTTATGTGAAAGCCATAGAACATTTGAACCAAAGTTCAAAGTAAAGTGGTCTTGCCACTTAATTGAAATGTGCATTATTTGGATTGAAATAATTGTTTTTCCAGATTCTCCAGGCACGGATGTTTATATTTCCAGTTTGGTTTGAGTTTAAAAATTAAAATCAATATTCACAATTAAGTAGTTGTGTTCTTATTTTTAGATAATCTAGTGTGACAACTTACCCGCCCTAGTGTGACAACTTACCCTCCGATGGGGCAAATTGTCACAAGTGCACAGTCACTATTCAACAGTCTACAACTCTGTAATGAGATAAGATATAAAGATGTTATGAATACAACATATGTGCCCAAGACTTCCTTCTTTCATTTGGTATGAGATTTATACCATTTTGATGTATGGTGCTCAGTAAATGTTAGACAGTGTGAAAAGTGTGACAACATACCCCGCTCTCCCCTACATGGTTTAGCTGCTTGTTTTAGCAGCTACCAGTGACACAGAGTCAAGAAATTAAAAACCACCCACCCCTAGGTCTGCCAATTCTTTGCCAACCCCCAATGCTAATCGATCACCTCATCAAAGAAAACCGGTTTATCCAGTTTTCAGCAGCGTGTTGGGTTTTAATATCAACCCTTGCAGTTTCTTTGTTAAAATGTAATTTAAGCAAATAGGCCTAATACATACGCTGTATGTTATTTTAAATGAATGTTTATAACTTATAAAATTAAGTGGATATCAGGTAACTTAATTTGACATATGTTGATATAACCTACACTGTAAAAAATCCAATTAATGAAATGTTGGACGGGCAAAAATATATAAGTTAAACCAATTTTTTTGTTTGAGCTAGTTGAGAAGACATATTATTTTAAATCTAGATAAATCTGTGTTTAAAACATTAAATGAATGGTTATTTTCAAATCCAGTCAACATTCAGAATGGCTAATGTTGACTGAACTAATTAAGACAAATCAGGTAAATATGTGGAGTTATGACAGCTATGTTTTCTGACAGCAAAATGCTCCTAATATTACTGTTATTTGGTCACAAAATGTAATTGTAAGAGTTGTTCAGGCGTGAATGTATGTGCTTAAAGTTTAAATATGCGGTCGGTTAATAAAGATAGCGTCTATTTAAACGTGTGCTCTGACACTTTCGGACGGAGATGAGCTCCATATGAGCTCCAGAAAATCACCGGCGCTTAAGCGCTCACACCCCGCCCAGCGCAGCCTCGCCTCGGCAAGCGCATCAGAAATCGACTGCTGGCTCTGATATCTCTGTGGCGTTTAAACGTGATTTAATTCATTTTAATTTCTCATACTTAACAATGAAAGGGTTATGTTTTAACCCTTGTTGCTCATGTTGCTGGTACTTTGCCTTAAAGAGTCAAAGGGCGTTTCTATGCTGCGCAGACAGTTCGGCAACGAAGACATCAAAGTACCGCGAGAGCAAGTCGAAATGTTACAAATGGTCCGACTTTACCTTTGCTCTCGCGGTACTCTGATGTCATACGCCGACAAGTCAGCGCCGCACCATTTAAAGTCGAACACACAAAGCGTCAAGGCAGGGCCGCTGGAAGTCATTTTGAACAGGGGGTGCTGTGAATTTTTTTACCAAAAAACCTATGAGCCTATAGGCCTATTTAAAATACATTTTAAAAATAAATATATTGAGATTTACTACTTTATTGTCATATACACTTCAGGGCACACAGCCAGGGTCTGAAACACACAGACATCATCAGTTCTCAGATGAATATGCGCTATTAATCAGAAGCAAAAATACTTATCCCAGGGGGAATTACTTTCGTTACAATTTACATACAACATATAATATTATAACAACATATAATATTAATTAAACTTCACAATTTTCAATGTCCATGCGGACGAACATATTTTACTTTCGTTTTTAAGTTAGAATCACACGACAGATGTAAAACATTCTCACATTAACATACCTAGTATATTTTTATATAGATCTTTTTTTTACTAAATAGTACTATTACTGTCTTTTTTAAACTTATAAATAATTCATAATTTGAACAAAAATAATGATGGGTTTAGTTCTGATATTGTATACTTTTATAAAGAAATACATGGTGTATAATTACATTTTTAGAATAGGCTTTATATAAGGTTTGTACTGTAAAAATACTCTATTTGTTACAAACAAAAGATAAAGAATTTACAAACGTGTGGAGAGCCATTTCAGCACTTGGACAGCGAAATGTTTTTTTTTAAAGAATTACTTAAAATGTTTTCTCATCTCACCATATCTACAGGTGCAGAGTCATTATATACAATAAATCCGTTGGGTAGCATTTAAAAAAAAACATTTAAAAGTAGATGCATTTGTTTAAAGCAAAGCATTTATTTACTTAGCTTACAGATGAACTTACAGATGAAGCAGCTATTTAAGCCTTCTAACCTCTCATAATTGGTCATCATTTATGTCCAAGAGACTCAATAATAATCTGTTACATTTTAATCCTTTAATTTTTCATATTAAAAAGCGTTTTTGTGCTGCTGCGCATCCATGTATGTAATAAACAAACCCGCGTTGTCATTCCGTTAATACGCATATTATCAATGCGCTCTTTACTCGCGCAGAAAAAACTCGCGTTTTCATGAGCTAGGGGACGAATGTCCAGGAAGTTCAGTATTTCTGTGTGGGCATGCATCAGGGGAAGGTGTGTGAGTCTTTTCTGGGTCATGGTGCTGCTTACCAATGTCTTCAAAAGACGCAAGGCAAAGAAAGTGCGCTCGGATGAGGCCACGGATAGGCACAGACAGTAATGAAATTAAAATCCAAAACACACGTAATAACCTACGTGTGTCAAAAATAATTTCCTAAAATATTCATAAGTAATATATCAATTGTGCAAAATATTTGTACTTAAAAAATATATATTTCTCGCTTTCCCGCGACCATGCTTCAAGGTCTGAAGGAAAGGATACCTGCCCGGATCCCACGCACGCATCTGCAGTTATATACATTTTACAAAACCAGTATTCATTAGATTTTAAGAACTTTTTTGCCACTTTTAAAACTGTAAAACTAAATAAAAAAGATATCATATGCCGATTGAGCATGTAAGCATATGTTTTCTTGTTCGCTCCACGCAACACGGGTTTAAACGCCGTTTTTTTTCTAAAGAATAATGTTTAAACTTTATTGGTGGTGGTTGAGAATAATTTATATTGCAGAATAATGTATATTGCATTTTAGCGCAATATAAATGTATCATATTGTTATTCTTAATATAAAAGAATACTAATATATTTTTTACAACATTTTTAACTTTAAAACATACATATAAAGATGCTTTGTACAATAGCTTTGCTTCTGACAACAATTTTCTGTAATAAATCAGTAAATCAACCACAAAATGTGTTGAAAGTGGCGAATAAAATGCTTGTCAATTCAAACAAAGGTGTATAAAACCGCTTTAATTAACAATAACTAAACTGTGCTCTTTTGCATACCTCTACTTTTCTCATTTCTTTCTTTATACCACCTTTATCTTTTTAAAATCTTGCCACTTTTAGAAATAATTTGTTTGCATTTATTGTATACTGCACACTTTATTTGCATCAACTATACCCATAATAACATTTTCTACGTTTTTCTTTCAATAAAAATAAACATATTTATTATTGTCTTAACTTAAAACTTTGTTTTTTAATATATATATTAGATTTTATATAAATACGTTTTAAAAGTGTTGACTGCGAACGTCTGAGATAAGATATCTGGAAGGACCTATAATATACGCCTATAATATATGTACGTTTTAAATTAAAATGTCTGTTCTATTTCTAGCCATTTATTTTGTTTTGACCAACTAAAAAATACATAAGTGACATTAAGAGATTTTATAAAGTTACTTTAATCCATTATTTTAGTAATATATTTACAAAGCCACTGAATATTTTTACTGTTATGAATAACGGCTAAAAGGATTAAAAAAAATCATAACACTGACTGCCTATATGCGCAAGAAAGGTATTATTAAAGTTTTAAATATGTCAAACTAAATAAAGATATCATATGCCCACTGTACAGTATGTAAGCATAGGCCCATGTTTTCTTGTTCGCTCTGCGTGGGTTTAAACGCCGTTTTTAAAGAATATTTTTTAAACTTTATTGGTGGTGGTTGAGAAGAATTCCTCTTTCCATATGTAAAGCAATTTAGCGCAATATACATGTGTCATATTATTGTTCTTAATATATTAAGAACAATAATACTAATATATTTTTACAACATTTTTAACTTTAAAACATGTATTTTTATACCACATGAATCTCTTTAAAATATTAATACTTTTAGAAAAACTGACATAATTATTAATATTATGAACAAACAATGAAACGGTGTCAAAATTCGACAACACAAATAATTAAGATATTCATTGTAAATAGAGTTAAGTGTATTAGGCTCACACTAAATTCTTTGTTGCACTTAGTATAAATGCCCATTGCACGTACAGTCATCTTAATATATGTATGCGCTGTTATGCTGGCAAGAAGTGGTTGACGTCACTTTGCTGTTTTAATAGAAATGTTAAATATTCAGCAATGCCCTTATTAACTTCTGGAAACAACCGCAATGACAACGCATATAAAAATGTAGTTTTTTATGCGCCACCTGGTGGATTTTCTGTGAAGCGAAACACATTAAGGGAAAAGGGAAAGTAGCCCCCCCGAAAACACTTGCAGAATTCTGCGTGACTCCGCGAGACGATTTGGCGAATGCCGCGGGAGAAAACGCGCATTTTTAAAGGCCACATCTGTATCACTTGCACATTATCTATAACAATTCTTTGAACACAGTGCCATCTAGAGGCTTTTTTATGAATAAAAGGCACAATCATGCGATGGTTTCTCATGTCACAGCTTCTTTAGATTTTACATTTGTGCTCCCTTTAGGGGCTCTCTAGAATGAAGGAACGATGCAAATATAAAAACAAATCTTAAACTAATTTTACTTGATCAGAGATCAGACTTCTCTGTATTTCTGGAATCGCTCTCACGGTACTTTGATGTCATCCACCTGTTGGTTCTTACAGCGGTGCATGAACTCGAACAAACCTAATAACAGACATGAAAACGTATGCGTGTGTATAAGGGACAGGTGCATTAACACCTGATTGCATCAGCAACTTGACAACTCTACTACAGTCTCTGTCAGTGTTACAGATATATTAAACATTATTTTGTTGTGGACAAAAATAAGTAAAACAAGCAGATTTAAATTTTATATCTATTGTCAGATAACAGCTGTGCTTGAATACAAACTAGACAATGCAGGCCATGTGATTTAAGCAATCTCTTGTATTTACTTAAAACAACAGGAAACATGAATAAAAAAATGAATGAATAAAACCATCACAATAAATGAAACCGTATAGAAGTGAATACCATATGAAACAAAACTTTATTTAAATGTATTTTTCTAACAAACCATCACATATTTACTGTCATCTCAACACAACTGTGATATTTCTACAGCTTTATACTCACCTACCTTTTACGTATACTGAGGATTCAGACATACTATTCGTTCGCCTACTGCTTTTTGCCTAATATATAGTATGGAAGTACAGTATGCGGTTTTGGTATGTGGAATGACGTGGAATGAACCCAAGTGCAGACGTGGATAACAACACAAGACTTTATTTAACAAAACAGGGTAAAAAAACAGGAAAACAAAACCCACAAGGGGGCAAACAAAACAGAATAAACACTAAATACACTAAACTACACGAAACTACACAATGATAAAACATTAAACATAAACTGGACTAGATCTTCTCAATTACAAAGTACTCACAGACAGAACAAAACGAACCCGTACAAGACAACAAACACAAGGATTTTAAATAGGGAAAACATGGGCCCTGTCATAAATGGCGCACTTCATGTGGACTTTCGGTCTTGTGGCCTTAAATTGCGCATTTTTGCTTCGTCTACGAGTCTGTAGGGTGTCCCATTTGTCATTTTTACGCTTTAAAGTGTGCTCATCAGCGCCTCCTTTGCCCCCTTGATGCGGTCTTCAGCGGAAGGCCACACTGCAGCAGGCTTTGCGCACTTTACCAACCCAGAAGTCCTTGCGAAAGGGCCAAAGTACGACTCCGGTGCACCCACGTGGACTCGCATCAAGGGTCCCTAAAGTCTGGACGACGTGATGTCATCAAAGTGTGGCCTCTAAGGAGGACCACAAGTATGGATTGTGCCATGAAAAGTTCAAGCTACCAGTGAAATGTTACTTTCAGTGCATATATTGAAGGAATTCGATAAGAATCTTACCACAAACAGTCCAAAACACAGATTTTCCTGCTCAACATCCATTATGTATGTATGGTTTTTAGCTGTGAGTTTCGAATTTCATAACTGACCTCCTGGCTGGAGTTTACAGGCACATGAGGACGGCAGACAGCCCATGCTACTTGCTTGCGGGCAGCTCAAAATTGATTGCCGATCACTGTATGATTTATTATGTTCTTAATAGTAGCAAAACTTTAAACGTACTTATATGCATTTTTTGAGTGTCTATGACATGAATAATTACATCCTGTGCTTAAAAGGCCCAAGACTGGTTGCCCACTGAAGCTAAGTAGGGTTGAGCCTGGCCAGTACTTGGATAAGAGAGCTCTTGGGAAAACCAGGTTGCTGCTGGTGCTCACCCTGTGGGTCCTACACCCCAGTATAGTGATGCGGAACCTATACTATAATTAAAGATGAGACTTTAAAGGCCCTCACTCTCTGTGGTCTTAAAAATCCCCGGATGTCTTAAAAAAAAAAAAAAAAAAAAAGAGTCGGAGTGTGCCCTGGCATCCTGGCCAAACTTGCCAATTGGCCTACTAATCATCCCCTCATATACTTATTGGCAATATTACGCTGTCTCCTCTCTACTAATTAGCTGGTGTCTGGTGGGCGTTCTGGTGCAATATGGTTGCTGTGGCATCATCCAGGTTGATGCTGCACATTGGTGGTGGTTGAGAAGATTCCCCTTCCATATGTAAAGCGCTTTAAGTGCTGCATAAAAGCACTATATAAATGTAATGATTATTAGTTAAAAAGAGCGTTTGATCAGGTGAAACTGGTTCGAAAGCAGAAAGCGGTGTCAAGAAGCGAAGGGGCTTGATGGACAGCCCCTTGTCAAGAAAGGACCAGACTCCACCACATTTGATTTTAACTGCCTCTCAGATCTTTTCTTGACCAGACCACCACTTTGGGCAAACAAGTCTTGAAGCGGCTCTTTGGAAAACAAGAAATAAGTGTGTAAAAAAATAAGTGTGGATGGATGCTGCACATTGGTGGTGGTTGAGAAGATTCCCCTTCCATATGTAAAGCGCTTTAAGTGCTGCATAAAAGCACTATATAAATGTAATGATTATAAGTTAAAAAGAGCGTTTGATCTGGTGAAACCCATGAACAGTGCAGCGGATGACATCATGCTTGTTCTCAAATTACATGTAACTTTATGCCTGAAGCGGTTTGTTTCAATGTAGAAAATTGTAAAAAACAAACTTCTGTGACAGGAATAGATTTATGATTGGTAAACAATCATACATATATTCCATATAAGGTGCCTTTAAACACATCAGTCCAGCGGAACGCAATTTATATTTCAAACACGAGGGATGGATTGCTACAACTCCTTGAAATGCTTATCATAAACAGGATTACTACCTAGTTATCTGACTGTTGGAGTAAATGAGGAGGTCATCAATATAGATAAGGACGAAATGGCTGAGCAGATCTCTGAAGATGGTATGCAAGTCTTGGAACACAGAGGGGTGGTGTTGACTAATCTGCAAGGCATCACTTAATATGCAAAATGGCCTGTAGGTGTCACAAAATTGGTCTTCCATTCATCTCCAGTGTGAATTTGAATCAGATTATAAGCACTGCGGAGGTCCTGTTTGTTGTAGGTTTGATAGTGGGAGGGATATTATTACTGGATCCTGGATTTGGACTTTCTAATGACATGAATGACGAGGTCTCTCAGAGATGGGAGGTAGATGAGGAAGACAGGTGTCAATCAATCTTCTGATGTTGTATCATCCACGGTCGCTTTAATGATGTCCAATGTGGAATTCTCCAGAACCAGAAGATGAAAATTCTCTTGGTGAAGCACGCCCACTGTGAGAGTGATAGGATTTTGGCCATTCATACATAATATCTATTACTCAAACTACTGATCCACAACTTCCATGTGATTGGTTACATTTTTGCAATGTTGGAAACACAGGTGATTTTATGGAGTAAATACTCAGCAATAGTAATGAATGATGAATTTGCACATGGCTTGTCTTAAAGCATGTTAAAAACACAACAGACATAAATAACAATAATAACCTGATTTTCCACACATTGGGACTTAAAGAAATTCCCAACATTATATACCAACATAATTGAATTACATGTTGCTTTTTTCTTTTTTAATGCATAAATGTTAATAAAAATATGTTGATAATAATGTAAACAATGGTATGTGTTAACATTTTATGAATGCTGCGATTTTAGATTTAGTTAAAATATGCTGAGATCACAGTACATCTTAATTCTCACAAAGGTGCATTCTCAATTCTTATGTCCATCAGAGTTTGTTCTTGCAAGGTTGAAACAGCCTATCTTTATAGAAAAACTGGCCTCATGGTTTTCTGCTTTTCTGACCTTACTTGTTCCAAAAGCTCATTTTAGGTTTTGATTCTGTGCATTTAGAAATTGTTTGGTAGAAGGTAGACTGTTGGGTTAATTATTTCAGCCAGGAGGTAGACCATTAGCTTAGCTAGGGGCTACACCGTTAGTAAAATCACCTCAGCCAGAACATTTGCTTAGTCAGTAGATAGACTGTTCATTTTATTACCTCAGCCAGGAGGTAGAAAAATGGCTAAGCCAGTAGGTAGACCGTTAGTTTGATGTCTTTAGCCAAGAGGTAGACTATAAGCTAAGCTTGGGGATAGACCGTTATTCCACCTCCTGGCTGAAGTAATTAAACTATTAGTGCAGTTTGCCAAATTTAGCTTCAAGCAGTTACTCACTTAAGTGAGAATTGCATAAATACATTGCTAGAAAAATATGTGCATTTAGATTGAATGACAAAAATTAATCAGTGAGGTCTGTTAAGATGTGTTAACCTAAAAGAGTAAAGACGATTTTATAAAATAATACATTTTACCCAGTGGTGTAGTGGTGCCTGGAGAAGTGGTTATGTTTTTAAAGCGTCCCAGCAATAGATAAATGCCCTTTGTCATAAACAGCATGTAAATAGTCTTGCAAGTAGATCACCACAAAATGGGCTAGTAGTATTTTGACATTGTCACTTTATTTCTGATGCTTGACTTCTTAGAGTAGGCTAAGGATCATTAATCTTTTTGGAGTAGGCTAATGCCTGGTTCACACGGCAGGATAATTAGGCCGATTTTAGCCCCGATTCACCCCTTCCGACAATCTTAAGGATGCTCCGATAATCGTAAAATAAACTGATCAGATATTCTTGCCGTGTGTGGTGTGTTTAGACTGCTCTCGTCTACTTGGAAGCACCTCGGGACCGCTCCGATCTCAAATCGGGGATATCCAACATGTTGGATTTTTTTGGCCCGATTTCTTCTCGTGTGTGGTGTCTCCCTGGGACAAACGAGCATGCAGCCTATGGACTGTGACGTGTAGCCAATCAGAAAGCGAGGTGACGAGGAAGCGAGGATGTACCGGTGTCATGTAAACAAAATCATGGGTCACAACAACTCACCTCCATATCATGATGTAGCAAGTATAGTCCAAGCTCGCGTTGTCTTGTCTCCACTTCTTTGACCATCGCCTTTTCTTTTGAGAACGTTTTTTTTTGGATAAAAACAAACTGCAAACTATCGCCACAGCATCCTCTTCGTCCGCCATGATTGTTTACTCTGAAATCACGTTTGATCTCGAGAGATTTTGCGAGATTTCCCGTCTGACCTGGGACTGCTCGGGAGTCAAATCGGTTCGTGTGTGATGTGTTGATTTTGCCATGTGGCGGCGCACCACTAACTGTACGACCAAAACTGTTAGACCCGCGATGTTTTATCGCCGTGTGTGGGGTCTCTCAGAGTTGGAAAATCGGCCGACGATTTTAAATTCGTCCCGTCTGGTGGAGCCTTAAGAAATTAAAGCCACAAAGAGGTGCAGATTTTTCTGAAAATAGGCCTACTGGCTCACAGACTATAGGATTAGACAACTAATTATGAATTGTGAGTACACTTTTTTAGTCTGTTCATACATTAAAAATAGACAACTATTATCTCACCATGCACATAGTCTGGTCTAGTAGTTTCTCTTGTAAACTATCTTTTGGAACAGCTGATTTGCAACAGATAGTGTAGGCCAGAGTGTGCTGACATTATATATTTAGGGAGACATTTAGCAAATATTACAGGTAGGCCTAAAACATTAATAAAATATAAATACTATAATCTAAAACATAAAAGATGAGGGAAGCATAAGTAACTATTTTACTGAGTGTTTTAGGGTATATTTGCATATATTCACATCATGCGATTGGATTATCTACAAGAGAAGTGGAAATACGCCATATACCTGCATATACCCTGTACTAAATCACTGTTTAGAAGTGGGTATACGCAAATCCGACTGAAAAATAATTGGGTATACGCTTTACACCTGCGTATACCCTGGACTACAGCACTGATTCCACCCTTAACAAGTTTAGGGTCTCTTAAATTTTTTTTTATTATCAGAAAAATCTTTTAAAATGTAGGATAGAAGTGTTGAAAGGTTTATAAAAAGTAACTTACTGTTCAGTTAGCATTCAGAACCATCAAAAATGAATACACATAGAAAAATCATTGTCAAAATACAACCAAACAAAAACAGAAAACTCCTAAATTACATAATAAGCATACAACATAAGACTGAATAAAAAATGAGGTTTCATGTTTCACAAAAGACCTTTGTCTATTAACATATCCATGTCAACACCCACTTTAGACTTGTTCGGCTTTAAAAGGCAGCTCTGCACACTAACTAACAGTTGCTGTTTTCAGCAAGATCACAAACATGAGCGTGTATTATTATCCAATCTATACCGTCCAGCAGACATCAGCTATTGAGAACAAGATAACTATTTATTCAGAAGCAGGATTCAATGGCAGAATCACTGAATTCAAGAATAACGTTCTCAACTTGGAGGAAAAGGGCATCACCCAAATCTCATCCTTCCAAATCGTTGGTGCACCATGGGTCGTATATTTCGGAAAGAATTATACTGGAGCCCAAATGGTTTTTGAGGAAGGAGATTACCCTTCACATGATAAAGGAAGATTTTTATCCATGAAGATCATCACAGAAGATCTGGGGGCAAACCCTGAAATCGAGCTTTTCGAGCATACAAGTTATCAAGGAAAGAGCGTGACCCTAAAACATGAAACAAATCTTCACAACATTAATTTTGGGGATACTGCTTCTTCCCACAAAGTGAAAAGTGGAACCTGGGTGCTGTATGAGCATGTTGATCGTCAGGGAAAGCAGCTTCTTTGCCTCCCTGGTCAGGATGTTCCTAATTACTGTGATATCGGCTTCAACGATGTGATCAGCCATGCTCGCCCCTTGGTGTCAAAAACATAGAAAGCCTTATTCGAAATGCACTTGCTGCAGCAAAATATGAACTGGAACCCTTTTGGAAAGCATCTGGTCGTGGTCAACAGCTGATCTTTAAAGGTCAAGTTTTTTGTGATCGTATTTTTCAAACTTTGACAATTATAAAGCTCAAAGTTCAATGCCAAGCGATATTTTTACTTTAAGAGAATTAATTTTTCAAAGCCTACAGCGAATGGACGGTTTGGACTACAGCCCTCTTACACCCAGCTGAATGACGTCAATATAAGATCTTTTGACTAACCTCCACCCAAGCGGTTCTGGCTAAGCTAAGCTGCTGGTCGAATCACAACACACTGTATTAGCTATACAATCAGATCTCGTTATGAATTTCTGAAGGAGGGACTTCATAGAACAAAGAAGACATCAGCTTTTTTTTGGGAAAGTGAAAACAGCAGTATGGAGATAAGTAGATTGTGTGAAAAATACTGCTTTTTTTCACACGAAACATGAACACACATTATTTGCCCACTGTAAACACAATCAAGGCTTCGATAACACAGGAAAAACGTGACCTTTAAAATTAAGACACTGTGACTGTAATTAATACTTTGTAACATGTCTACCAGGACTCAACGCATTCAGATTGTAACTTGATAAAAGTTATACATATTCTTCTGGCAAATGTATAATTTTATTTTACCCCATTTTATTTTAATTACATTTATTTTAGACAATTTTAGAATTGTCACATATGTAATGGCCACAGATCACATTCTAAAGTTCAGACAGTGATGATATACTACAGTATGTTAGTAACTCTGTTTGAATTGGTAAACATTTAAAAGGGTTTTGGTATTATATTATGCTGTGTAAGTGACAATGTCTTTACAAAAGGTAACTCAATAAAGACATATCTGAAATTTCTCAAAGTGTTTTTTATTTAATAGATTTAAAATATGTATTCATTACGTTACATTTTAATGCCAAATTTTATTCTTACAGATGCATCATAAGTGCTTTTACTTATCAACCCATCAGAACCATCAAAAAACCTGGGGCAATTGTAGCCTAGTGGTAAAGTCTCTGGTTCCAGTTTTTTTCCTGGCAGGTTGCGACTGAGAAGCCCTTGAGCAAAGCACCTTTGCAGCAGTTGCTCCGCGGGCACTGTGATAACTGCCAACTGCTCTGGTAGTGTGTGTTTTCACAAACTGCAGTGCAAGTGTTCAATACTCACTGATTACATTTCAATGCTCACACAGGTTGCCAGACATAAGGGCTAATAATGGAAAACATTAAATCGATAGTTAACCTTAAAATGAAATCATGTTCATCAGCTTACCCTCATGGCTTCTAAGATGTAGGTGACTTTGTTTCTTCAGTAGAACACACATGTAGATCTGTTTAAGTCTGTCTGTCGTATCATGCATGTCAATGGTAACAAAACCTGTAAGAGTAAAAAAAACATGCACAGACAAATCCAAATTAAACCCTGCGGCTCCTAACAACACACTGATGTCCTAAGACATGAAACAATCGGTTTGTGGGAGAATATTTATGTGGCAGGGGAAAGAATAAAAGTTGTGTCAGAATTCAAATACTTAGGCATCATAATAGACTCTAAACCAACTTGTAAATCACAGATAAAAAAAGGTTGCCAATCGAGTTAAATTTAATATTGCAAATTTTAGGTTCATAAGATCAAACTTGTCACTTCAGGCAGCTAAAATTTTCATGTACAGTATGATTATGTCTCACTTCACTTATTGTCTTACAACATGGTCACAGGCAAATAAAACAACACTAAAATCCTTGGAGTCACTTTACAAACAGACTATCAAAATTGTGAATAAAAACCATTACGATATCATCATTGTCCCATTTTACAAAAGCATACGTTTTTAAGTTGGGAAAATGTCATTAAGTATTCAAACCTTGGTTTGTTCTATAAAATTATCCTTGGTCTGTCATGTCCACCTCTTAGTCAGTTTGTTAATATTAAAAACACCACACAGAGAGTAACACGAGGGTTGGTCCCAGCAGACTGTGTTGTTCCTCTAAGGCGGGTGTAGGCAAGTTCGGTCCTACAGAGCCGAAATCCTGCATTGTTTAGTTCCAACCCTAATCAAACACACCTGAACAAGCTAATCAATGTCTTTAGGATTTAGACATCAGGTTAGATTATCAGTGCTTAGGCTAAAATGTGCAGGACTGCGGCTCTCTAGGACCGAACTTGCCTACCCCTGCTAAGGAAAAGTGTATTTGGTCAGAGTGCCTTTTCAGTTACAGCAGCAGAGGAATGGAACTCTGTACTTCAGAACATCAGAGAACTTACTACATACACTTTGTTTAAAAAGCACCTAAAAAAACTGGTTTTTAATACATCAGACATGTCAGCATTAATAAGAACAGGAATTTTCCCTCAACCCTACCTGCTGTTTATTTTGTAGTAAATTGAAGATCTTGTATTTAGTATTAGGATTTGAAGAATCTTAGCAGTTTTATTGTTTTTATTATTTGTATTATTTTTTGTAAATTCTACATTGTTTTTTTTAGGTAGACAATTTTAAGATCCGTCCAGGGACAACGAATGAAAAATAGCCTTTTGGCTAATTCTGGTGCATTTACAGTAGTGTTAATTAATGTACACTGTCCCTGTCAAATAAATAAATAAAAATTAAAATATAATACACATACGTATTCTTAGTTGATATATAAATAAATAAATAAATAACATTCTTTACTGTAGCACACTCTCACATTACTGAATAAAGGTTCATTATGCAGCTCATTATGTCAGTCTTTTGTTTCCTCAGCTTTCAATAAATCCTTCTCGCATACCTAAGAACACATCCGGATTTGAGTTCTGAGTTCTTCTAAGTTCTGAGTCCTTATGGGAGTTTGAGTGTGAGTTCTTATCTGAGTACACACATCTCTTAAGTTTTTTCTTTCTGGATACATTCGAGTCTCTCATCAGGATAAGGATGCAAAACTAGACGTTTCCAGCACACCTCTAAGTTTTTGCCATGTGCCTAGCCCTCGTCATTTCATTTACCAAGGATTATCTGAATTAAGTTGGTTTTCCCTCTCATTAATCCTTTCAGCCAAGATCAACTAAAGCCTCATCAAACTACATCAGGACACTTTCTTTTAATGGGCAAGACATGCAAGTATCATACTTAGTCTTATTCACTGATGAATCACGCATCATTATCCCCTTTTAACTAAGGTGCCTTTAAATTAAAGATGTAGCGGAGAATTTTCTCAAATTTTAGAAAACAACCGCCTTCTCCACTTTTAAAAAAAAATGCAATTGTGCAACACTCCTGATTGACAACTAGGAGGACCAATAGTCTTGATGATCTACCCAGAAAAAGAAAATCCTCCGCAATACCTTTAAGTAACTGATGATTTGTTTTAGGGTTTGATCTGCTGAATTAGCAATACTCCCATAACTTCATGCTTTATTCTTTTCTCTACTTAAACCTTTACCTTCTTCCAATGCTGAACTGTATGTATGTGTGCGTGTTTGTATGTTTAGAGTAGTCAATAAAATCTGATTTGTATCACACATGATGTTGTTTGTAGTTCATGCTCATAATCAGCAGTCACTAATCATTAAAGGAAGCTATTTGATATTAAAGCTGTTGGATCAATTTTAGGATATTCATCTCCTTAGCCAAGAGAGCTTTATCCTAATTAGGGCTGAGCAAAAATATTAATACAATTAACTATTGTGATACATTTTCCACGATAGTGTATCGGTATTTCGATCTCTACTATCGATATTTTGGGGGAAAACATCAATTCCCTCTCTGTGCGTCAAACGACCTCTTCCACTGCTGTTGTAGTTGTCGCTGTCCATTTGTCTGTCATATAGGGCCATTCGGCCAATGTCTCAGAAGTTAGCGGGAGTGAGAAAATGGCAGAAAATTTAAAAACACCTGCAGCTTTCAAAGTCGACGTGTGGAAGCACTTTGGCTTTAAAGAAAAGAAATACTAAAAAAAAAACGCTACAGTTACATGGACCTATTTTACTCCTAAGGGCTACAATGTTCCAAAACCAAAAAGTGTAATCATCACCCACAAACGTTAATATATTCTTCAATCATTCTATTATCCATATGATCATACCTTCTTAAAAAAAAAACTTTATATAGAAAAAAACACAGACATATTAAACAATAATATGTTTTCTCCTTTCACAATGACCACATTTACATGCACTTCATAATGCGATTTTAGCAATATTGCGATCATATTTTGCCTCATGTAAACATAGTACTTCGATTTAAGTAATGTGATTAATCTCATAATCGTTAAGCGTGCATATTCAAAGTAACGTGTGACGTACCCGATTAAAATCGCAATAAACAGGCATGTAAATGCGCTAATCGCACATGCTCCAAACTGACTACAGTGTGCATGTGCTTGTGCGTTACACAGATGAAGGTTTCACGTGACTGACACACTCGCGCAACTTTGTAAAAATGGTAGCAAAGAAAGCATCGCATTTTTGGGGTGGTGAGGAAACGAAGTTTATGTTGATGATGTTATGTGACATGAACATAATGTGGTACATAGATGGGCAAAAAACATCATAACGGAGATATTTTTAGTTGTGTCACTGAATAAATGGCTGAGGCTGGATATTAACAAACTGGCAAACAAATTTGTGTGCACTGGAAGAGTTGAAGGCGGCATATTATGAAAACAAAAAACACACCTCAACCAGTGGCTCTAAACATGCCATACTTCAGCATGTTACTGCTCTGAATTAAATTTTTAGTCACAGACCTCTGGCCACCACAAGTAACATTGGACTGGACGTTGGATTTGCAACTGAGCCAAACAATGCTGTTGACGATGGGGACAGTGGTGGCACACAAGTTAAAGGTAAGCCACATGCTAATGTTTTGAGGTGTTCACGCCATGTTTTACTAGCTGAAATTAGGCCTATAAGAGGAAGAATGATAAACTGTTTTACAAGTTTTAAACTCTGATGTAAAGTGAAATACCTTTAAAGGTTCCAGTGTAACTGTCCTAAAGTTTGTGAAAAGGAAGAACTTGACTGACGTTCGGTACACTGTTTAATTTAAAGAATACATGCATCTGTTTGTTACATGTAGTTTTTTTATTGTTTAGCAGCTGTCGAGTCCTCTCAGCTGGAAATAGACCACTTGACATCTAGCACAGAAGAGTCTAATACCTCACTCAAACAGCATTTTGGTCCCAGAAAATACCCATACAATTGTCAAACATG
Organism: Paramisgurnus dabryanus; assembly: GCF_030506205.2. Lineage (NCBI taxonomy): Eukaryota > Metazoa > Chordata > Actinopteri > Cypriniformes > Cobitidae > Paramisgurnus > Paramisgurnus dabryanus. The sequence continues at coordinate 7,947,990 of NC_133338.1, read as the reverse complement.
CTTCTTTGTGAATACAAACACTTCCCGTAAATGTTCTGGGATCGCTCCTGGAAAGAGGACCTAGTAACATTGCCCTAAGTTACCCAGTAAAATTTCTACGATAAGGTTTTTTGATTGTAGTGTCTAAACAATTATAGATAGGTTTGAAAATATTTAACACGTTTTAGTGCTTTAGCAAGCTACACAATGAGTCTATACAGTTACAGTAGCATAATGTTAGCTCTTAACTGCTGGATCATGCTAATTGTTCAGACTTGTAGGTCTGGGGTGATTTGTGCCAAAGGGCCTGGGTTAAGTTGTGCCAGAGGTGATGTGCACCTCAAAAACTTGGTGGTACTGCCATAAGACAGCATAAGTTTATATTCCCCTGCAGTATTGACAAGTGGGATGTTAAATAGTAGGACAGATCCAGACCACCTAGACCTACATACTCACAGGGGATAATCTGGAGAAGTGAGGAGATGGAAATGCCTCAGTGTTTGACTTAGGCCTACCTGCCATTTGTTTCATTTAGGTAACATTGATTTCAGCTTTGAGTTTGCACTGTGTTATTAAAGAGAAGTTTTAAGTGGCCAAGAGAAGTTTTTAAGTGGCCAAGTCACAATATGATGTTTAGAAATGAGTCTAGTCACTTTATTCTTATATATTACATAATTGACAGACAGCGTTCTGTGTATGTCAACAGGCATATATTGCCAAAGCCACTTTGCCTGAAATTATTCAGAAATATCATATACTGTGTATTTAAGTTGTGTTTTTCCAAAAAGCACACAATATGACTTATTCCAACAGTTTAATAGAGTGACAATATCTAAATAAACCTTAAATGAGTAATTGTGTTTCGAATTTGTCTTGCTTAAATATAGCATTACAGTTCATAACATTAAAATGTTCTGTTTGACTTCAGAAATCACTGGCACAATATACCTCACCTTATTTTCCATAAAGGCACAACTTAATCCAGGGCAAGTTGTGCCACAAGACCACTTTTTTCCCAAAAGTTATATTTCCTAAACAATTTATTTCAGATCCAAAGTTATTGTTCTCAGGGATGCACCACATCCTGAAATGTATGTACACCCTTAAGTTAAAGGCATTACTGTCATCGCCTCACTTCAAAGTCACTTTTATTAAAAACTGGCACAACTCACCCCACTCTCCCCTACTCAAAATCAAACTAAGCCTTCAAACACACATACATCTATAATATAAAACACTACAGAGCATCCATTAGACACTACCTTACACAGCGGATGTTTCTGACTTATTAAAATAAATATGAAATAAGACAAATATTAATTTATTTTAGAAAATATGACACGTTGATGTAGATTAAACTATTCAACAGTATATCAAATTAATCAACCTTAGAAATATACGCAACATAAAAATAATAATATTAACACAAAACATAACTTATAATTAGGAATGCACCGAATATTCGGCCACCGAAAATTTTCGGCCGAAAATGGCCCAAAACAGCATTTTCGGCTTTCGGACGAAAGACTTTTATCACCGAAACAATACGGCTGATCATCACAGTGAGTACGCCCTTCAAAGATCAGAACTCTTGATGTGTAAACTTTAGAGAGAGTCGCGCAAATGTGTCTCATACTGTATAGTCCATTAACATACATGTGCCGAATAAAGCAATGACAGGGCACATATTACGGACAAAATTATCTCCAAAGTATTCTTTTTCTAATAAAAACATTTGTTTATGTCTTAAGTGTATGTATAGATTACAGTCATAAACCAGTCTCTTCTTATGTAAAGAGACAGTAACTTCAATTAACCTACTTAAGTCTTTGTTAATGTTAATCAAACAACCCAAGACAAAGAGAAAATCACTTCTGTAGCTCAAAAAATTAATAATATATTTAATTTATACAATAAAGACAGTTTTATGACTCCTTTAATTCGATTTATGTACCTAATGCTAATGTTAGACATTATTAATGTGCAGCTTTGTTCTTTTTTTATAAATGTTTGTAATTTCTTTATTTGTTATTAGATTTTCCCCACCCCCTTTTTGCTGATATGAAAAATAATCCGAACCGTGCCTCAAAAACTGTAATGTGATCTGAACCGTGAGTTTTGTGATCTGTCACACACCCCTAGTAAAGTTAGTACACAGTGATAGCCATTAATGCATTTGCACTAATAATTGGCATAATAATTTTTTTCGGTGTTGCTGTTTCGGTTTTTCGGTCTTGGTTTCCTCATTTTCGGTTTCGGCCATGAATTTTCATTTCGGTGCATCCCTACTTATAATACTAAAAAGTGACAAGAAAAAATGTTTTCTGATAAATACACTTTTATGTAATAAAGGTTTTAATTGTTTATTTTAGAATATCCAACCATTATATTCAGCCATTGCAGACGCGCAAGGACTCTTGGGATATCCTCGGCTGTTAAGGATCCATTCGATCTATACTTAAAAGCACGGAGAAATGAGGACGCATTTTGAGGCTTCATTTTGAGGACACAGCCTGTGTTTAAACACATCAGGACAATCAGTGATTACCACACCTGTAAAAATCAGGTAGGAGAGTTGTAGTCCAATAGTGGGAGCTGTAGTTTTTCCTTCAACCTTCTTCTTCTACTTTTGTGGGTTTACTGGCAGGTTGCAAACCAACTGTAAAGGTGCATACCGCCACCTACTGTACTGGAGTGTAACAAAGATTCTCTGCATGAATCTGATTAAATTCTATTATTTACCGCAATGTTTTTAAGAACCTCATTATTGACCTTATTAGCCTACATGTATTTGTCCCTTTATTTAAAATATTACCCATTGTGAATTCTGTAATACCCATTTCTTGTACTTCTCTAATATACAATATTCTTTCCTGTGTCATGACTGCTGGGTGATCGATGGCTGTGTGATCTGTGTGTGTGTGTTGTTTACCTGTGGTGCCGGTTCCTCGTGTGTTCACTAACTCCGCCCCCTTGTTTCAGTGATTGTTCACCGGTGGTGTCTCGTTTACCTTTCCCTTTATATTGCACGTAGTCCTGTCCTTCGTTGCGCGCTCATTGTTTTATCACAGTCCTGCTGCCCTGCCTTGTCTTGTCAGTCGCTCTCTGTCTTCTCCTCTGTTACCCCAGGTTTGGTTTCGGCGTTCGGAGACACGTCTTCACCCGGACCGCTCGCTTGTGGAGTTCTGGATTATACTGACTTTGTTTGTCTCTCGATACAGCTGGTTCGCTTCGTTTCTAGGCGGTATACCAGCTGTCTCTCTCTCTCCGGTTTGCATCATCACCCGTGAGTGGAGTACACCCATTTTTACCTTGTGGATTATATTGACTCTAACGACTGTTGTTTCTCGGAACCGCTGGTTCGCTTCGTTTTTAGGCGGTGACCAGTGGTTTCCGGGTGGTCCTTCTACATCTGGATTACACAGTGGATTATCCGTCTGAGAACTTGGACTTCCATCTCCGCCTGTCATCCACCTTCAGGGCGGCGTGTTTCATCCCTCTGTTGCGTGTGGTGACGGTGCTGGCGTTCTCGACGGAGCGCGTGGGTGGCTCTCTCTTCCTTTGGATCTGTACTGGATTATTGTGTAGTGCCGACTCACTCTCCCCTACTGTGAGAGTGCTTCATTCTCACAGTAGTGTTTCCATCGGAGTGAGTCAACGGGTGTACGCCGTGTGTGGATCTACCAGTGACTTTGCTCTCCTGTTTTCTATTTTTTCTAAATAAACTATTTAACTTGCACTTGACTCTGAGTCCGTTTTCCTGACAGATGAGCGCGCCAAAAATGGAGTCAGCAAGTTTAGAGAGTCTGGAGGTGCAGACCGCCCTTCACCAGCAGGGGGCGGCCATCGACCAACATTCGTCGTTATTGTCTGCTGCTGCCAGAGATTTCAGCATCCTGTCTGAGCAACTGAAAGAGCTCAGCAATCGCTTGGACCAAGTGACTCCTCGCCATGAAGCCTCGATCTCATCCGGAGGAGCCGCTTCATTTGAACGGGAGCCACACACGGCTACACCCCCCACCTACAATGGCGATCCCAACACCTGCAGATCCTTTTTACAGCAGTGCTCTCTCGTCTTCGCACTCCAGCCCCGTCGATTTTCTTCATCCACTTCCAAGGTGGCCTATGTCCTGACATTACTCACTGGAAGGGCGAGAGACTGGGGTATGGCCGCCTGGGGGGCTAAAGCTCCTTTTACTTTTTCATTGGAGGCTCTCGAGGAGGAGATGTTAAAGCTGTTTGACCGCTCACTCAAGGGAGACATGGCAGCGGCTGAGTTGGTGAGATTACGGCAACGTAATGACTCTGTGACAGATTTTGCCATACGATTCAAAAAGCTCGCTATTTGCTGCAACTGGAATGACGCGGCATTAAGAGCACAGTTCCTCGAGGGTCTCACGCCAGGTATTCAAGACGAGATTGCACTGAGGGAGCCACCCACGTCCCTGGAAGCTGCCATCGATCTGGCTCTGAGGGTCGAGTCTCGCCATCGGCAGAGAGATCTGCGTCGCTCATTTCGCCAGCTGATGTCAGAACCAGGGGAGATCGCTTCAGAGACGCCCTCCGAGGAGCCTATGCAGCTGGGCAAGTTCCGAATTTCTGCTGGAGAGAGAAGTCGTCGGCTATCTAATGGCCTCTGTTTGTATTGTGGCAAGCCGGGGCATCTGGCGGCCACCTGTCCGGTAAAAGCTCACGCCCGCCGATGAACCTGGGAGTCTCGGTGGGCGCATCGTCATTTAAATCTCCCGTAAGCAGCACCACACTACCTGTCATGATTAACTCTTTCTCGTCACAGGCGTTGCTGGATTCCGGTGCGGAGGCGTGTCTTTTGGATGCTGGGTTGGCCAAGTCCTGGGGTATTGCATTCATCCCTCTCTCCTCTCCTTTGTCTGCCTGGACATTGAAGGGCCAGCATATGGCTGTGATCACGCACCGCACACCCCCTGTGAGTTTGTTTGTTTCTGGCAATCATCGTGAGGAGATTGAATTTTACATATTAGAGGATTCACAATCGCCAGTCATTTTAGGTCATGACTGGCTATCCAAACATAATCCTCACGTTGATTGGCAGAACAATGTTGTGTTATCGTGGAAGTCTTCGTGTTATGTTTCTTGTCTTGGTCCTGCTCCCTCTCTTGTCTCTTGTTCTGTCTCGCAGGTCCCGGCTGTCGATCTCTCAGGGGTCCCGGCGGAGTACTCGGATCTGTATCAGGTTTTCAGTAAGTCACGGGCTACTTCTCTGCCTCCTCATCGGTCGTATGATTGCGAGATCAAACTCCTTCCCAACACTTCTCCGCCTAAGGGTCGTATATTTTCCCTAGCTAAACCAGAAAGAGAGGCTATGGATAAATACATTAATGACGCTCTTAAAGCCGGTCTCATTCGCCGCTCCTCGTCTCCAGCTGGTGCTGGATTTTTCTTTGTAAAAAAGAAAGACGGGTCTCTTCGTCCGTGCATTGATTATCGAGGGCTGAATGACATTACTGTTAAGAATAAGTACCCCTTGCCTTTAATGTCATCAGCATTCGAGTTATTACAGGGAGCGCGCGTATTTACCAAGTTAGATCTGCGCAAGGCTTATCACTTGGTACGTATTAGAGAGGGCAATGAGTGGAAGACAGCCTTTAACACACCCTCAGGACACTGGGAATATTCCGTTCTGCCGTTCGGTCTTTGTAACGCTCCAGCTGTCTTCCAGACCATGGTCAATGAAGTGCTGGGTGACATGATTAACAGATTTGTCTTTGTGTATCTCGATGACATTCTCATCTTTTCTCCCTCCATGCAGATACACACTCAGCACGTTCGCATGGTTTTACAACGGCTATTAGAGAATCAGCTATTCGTTAAGGCGGAGAAGTGCGAGTTCCACAAGAAGTCGGTTTCGTTTCTGGGTTTTGTCATTGCCGAGGGAGAAATTCGTCCCGATCCCGCTAAGGTTAAGACGGTTGCCGATTGGCCAGTACCCGACACTCGGAAGGAGCTTCAGCGATTTCTGGGGTTCGCCAATTTTTATCGGCGTTTCATCAGAAATTTTGGTCAGATCGCTAAGCCTCTCACCGCTCTCACTTCACCTAATGTATGTTTCCGTTGGAGTAGAGAGGCTCAGGAGGCCTTTGATGTGTTAAGATCCCGGTTCATCTCTGCGCCTGTCCTCTCTATTCCCGATCCGGCTAAACAATTTATAGTGGAAGTGGATGCATCTGATGTCGGGGTAGGCGCCGTTTTATCACAGCGATCGTCTATTGATGGGAAAGTACATCCGTGTGCTTTTTTCTCTCACCGGTTAAACCCAGCAGAACGTAATTACGACATAGGGAATCGGGAGCTGTTGGCGGTTAGACTCGCTTTGGGTGAATGGCGTCACTGGTTGGAGGGAACCTCGGAGCCCTTTCTGGTCTGGACGGATCATAAGAATCTTGAATATATCCGTTCGGCCAGAAGACTAACATCTAGGCAGGCTCGGTGGGCACTCTTCTTTGATCGTTTCAACTTCACCCTCTCGTACCGGCCTGGCTCGAAAAATATCAAACCTGATGCTCTCTCCCGTCTGTTCGAAAAGTCCGATTCGGAGAGGACGGAGACCATTCTCCCGGAGGGGAGGGTGGTCGGCGCCCTCGTGTGGGGAATCGAACAGCGGGTGAGAGAGGCCGGCCGGGAGGGGGAAGTTCCGGAGGGGTGTCCGGCGGGTCGCCTATGGGTTCCTGAGCGGTTACGTTCCGATGTCATCCGGTGGGGTCACGAGTCCAAATTTGTCGGCCATCCAGGTATTCGGAGAACGTTGGCTGCCGTCCGTCAGCGTTTTTGGTGGCCTTCTATGTCCACTGACGTCAGACAGTTTGTATTAGCCTGTTCGGTTTGTGCTCGTAATAAAGCATCTAATTTACCACCCGCTGGTCTGCTTAAATCTTTGCCCGTGCCCTCCCGCCCCTGGTCTCATATAGCCCTTGATTTTGTCACCGGCTTACCGGCATCTAATGGTAACACTGTTGTTCTAACTGTGGTGGATCGTTTTTCGAAGGCGGTTCATTTCATTCCCCTGCCCAAGCTACCTTCTGCAAAAGAGATGGCTCAGGTTTTGATTAATCACGTTTTTCGGTTACATGGTATTCCGACTGACGTAGTATCAGATAGGGGTCCTCAGTTCATCTCTCGTTTTTGGCAGGAGTTTTGTAGACAAATTGGCGCCACGGCCAGCTTGTCTTCTGGTTATCACCCGCAGACCAATGGGCAATGCGAACGGGCTAATCAGGATCTCGGTAGAACGCTCCGCTGTCTGTCGTCACAATATCCGAATTCCTGGTGCGATCAGCTCCCGTGGGTTGAGTATTCTCATAATTCTCTTCCCGTTACGTCTACCAATTTGTCCCCGTTTGAACTTTCCATCGGTTATCAACCTCCCCTGTTTCCATCACAGGAGCCCGAGGCAGCGGTTCCGTCTGCGTTAGCTTTCGTACGCAGGTGCAGACGCACCTGGAGGAGAGCTAAGACACTGTTATTATCCAATTCCAGACGAACCAAAGCTGCAGCTGATCGTCATCGGCGACCTCCACCCCATTACGTTTGTGGTCAAAGGGTATGGCTTTCTACCAAGGATCTGTCTCTCCGTGAGCCTTCTCGTAAGCTGGCTCCGAGATTCATTGGGCCATACAGTATTTCTAAGGTCATTAATCCGGTGACGATTAAGCTTAAGTTACCTCTTTCTCTTGGTCGGGTTCACCCTGTTTTTCATGTATCCAAGGTTAAACCTGTGATGTTTGCTCGCTATAACCCCCCTGTCTCTGCCCCCAATCCCCCCGCCCCTCGTCTAGTGGATGGTGCCCCTGTCTACACTGTTAAGAGGTTACTAGACTCCCGCCGCAGGGGCAGAGGATTTCAGTATTTAGTGGATTGGGAAGGATACGGTCCTGATGAGAGGAGCTGGGTTCCGGGTCGGGATTTGCTGGATCCTGGGCTGATCGAGGACCTCCGTCGGCGACAGGGTGAGTCTCCCGGTCCGTCTGGTGCCGGTCGTGGAGGGGGGGCTACTGTCATGACTGCTGGGTGATCGATGGCTGTGTGATCTGTGTGTGTGTGTTGTTTACCTGTGGTGCCGGTTCCTCGTGTGATCACTAACTCCGCCCCCTTGTTTCAGTGATTGTTCACCGGTGGTGTCTCGTTTACCTTTCCCTTTATATTGCACGTAGTCCTGTCCTTCGTTGCGCGCTCATTGTTTTATCACAGTCCTGCTGCCCTGCCTTGTCTTGTCAGTCGCTCTCTGTCTTCTCCTCTGTTACCCCAGGTTTGGTTTCAGCGTTCGGAGACACGTCTTCACCCGGACCGCTCGCTTGTGGAGTTCTGGATTATACTGACTTTGTTTGTCTCTCGATACAGCTGGTTCGCTTCGTTTCTAGGCGGTATACCAGCTGTCTCTCTCTCTCCGGTTTGCATCATCACCCGTGAGTGGAGTACACCCATTTTTACCTTGTGGATTATATTGACTCTAACGACTGTTGTTTCTCGGAACCGCTGGTTCGCTTCGTTTTTAGGCGGTGACCAGTGGTTTCCGGGTGGTCCTTCTACATCTGGATTACACAGTGGATTATCCGTCTGAGAACTTGGACTTCCATCTCCGCCTGTCATCCACCTTCAGGGCGGCGTGTTTCATCCCTCTGTTGCGTGTGGTGACGGTGCTGGCGTTCTCGACGGAGCGCGTGGGTGGCTCTCTCTTCCTTTGGATCTGTACTGAATTATTGTGTAGTGCCGACTCACTCTCCCCTACTGTGAGAGTGCTTCATTCTCACAGTAGTGTTTCCATCGGAGTGAGTCAACGGGTGTACGCCGTGTGTGGATCTACCAGTGACTTTGCTCTCCTGTTTTCTATTTTTTCTAAATAAACTATTTAACTTGCACTTGACTCTGAGTCCGTTTTCCTGACATCCTGCTGATATTTCACACATGTCATTAAAACATGTTCCACTGTCCCCATTTCCTGACACCCATCAAAAAGACCTGTATTGTGTTTATCTATGATGTAATTATTTGCATTGGGCCTAGTATGTCCCATTCTTAAATATTCTCGTAAATATTATATAATCCTTCCTACTTATATTATGATTTATATTACTTTGCTTTAACCTCTCGACGCGCACTAGCTCGCGGACGGAAGGACGTCAGTTTTTTTTTATTCTGCTAACAATACATATATAGCCTACTGTGTACAAACAACAATAATAATAACACTACTATACATCGTTTAAAAGGTCAAAGGGTTTAGCGTCAGTGTATGGTGTCCGTTTTGAGATTAAATTGCTCTAGTATCATAAATATAGTATTTTATTACAGAAGTCCAGATAACAACATGCATAATATAAACTGACTCCTTACCTTTGTGCTGGTATAAGGAACGCGAATCGAATCCAGTCTGTTTCAGAAGTGTGAATAACCCATAAAAACTCTCCAACAAAGTACATCCAATGACCAGTTTTGTCCACAAATGCGTATAATCTGTGAAATATGGATATATTTTCCATTGTTTACATCAGATTTCAGATGCACGTCTTGTAATAGATTATAACATACAATCTGAGGACTATTTACATCGTAACACTTGTATATGAGAGCACACTTGCGTTCAAAACCAGCGCTCAAACTTGATTGTACAAGTAGGCGGGAGTATAATACATAATATCCAAACAGCGCTGTCTAATATCGTGACGTCATCTGACTTGCGCGTTCCTCCAATGACTTCATGGAAAATATTGATAGACAGAACGTGTAGCCAATTAGAACACGAATTCAACGATCTTTGTGTGAAGCTTTATTTCCTGGTGTGGATACGGCATTTTATACGCTTATATAAGGATAAACAATAAAAAGAACGAACGTGTATGCATGTAAACAAAAGACTTTTATTTTGTGGCTGACTGGCACTTAGAAAAGGCACTAGTCTTACAAAAACTCTTGCAAGAACCTCATTTTTGGGTCTATTGACTTCAAACGTGAAATATAACTTCTTTAGACTTGTGGCTTTGGCCTCATTGCATTTATAGGTTTCACACATATATTTATCATTAAGATTTTTAGTGTTAAAAAAGATGTTATGCAAAAAAATTTTTATTACAATGTACTTCAGCCTCTCTAACTTTTTTTTTTTTAATCTTAAAATAATTTTGAAACATGGAAAACGAAGCTCAAAGTGTCTTCTATCTAATGATACCACAGTTATGCTTATACTATAAATGGTTTAGTAAAAACAGCCCTTTTAGTGAAAGTAGGTATTTTCATGGTTTCGGGCCAGAATGGGGGTGCTTTCAAGAGGTTAATTTACTTTGTATGTTATAAAAATGTCTTCCCTTCATACATGAGTCCCAAGATATCTGCCACATATCTTTGCATGCTTGTTTAATAAGCGATTTCCCTTCTACCCTACTCAAACTTACTGTTACATTGATATTATTTAATTGAAGTGCTTCTTTAGCCATTTGATCTACCATCTCATTGCCCTGAATCCCAACATGGGCTGGTACCCAAACAAACCTCACCAATATTCCCATTTCCTTCAACCTACACAACATACTGAGTTATCTAGGTCATTTACATCTTTACTCCTGTTAGATCACGTTAGCATACATAACCAATTTTGACGTCTTCTGGTAAAATTTTACCATTCAATGTTATCATAACTTTTGTACTTGCTTCACTTTTCACATTTCTATTTGATTTCAACCTTTTTTTTTACTTCTGTTACATTTTCACTCCTCATCTGCTTTTTAACATCTCATCAGTTAGTGATATTGGGAACCCAGTAATCACACCTTTAACAACATTTATTTTTCCAGGAACGTGACATTTCACATGTATTCCTCCTAGTACCTTCACTTTAATTATCATCTCTTGGTGTTTTTTGTTCATACAAATCATACGCACTCGATTGTTGGTTAAATATCATGCTGTCCAATTGCTTTTTTGGGTACTTTTGTATAATGCATAGGATTCCTCATATCACCTATTGTTTTGAATGTTAAAGTAACTTTGTACTCATCCACCTTGTTTTGTTTCTTGTTCTTTCTCCAACAAATTCCTCTGAGTCTGATCCTCTTTCTTTCTGTTTATGAGATGTCTGCTCTACCTGATACAACTCTTCACAATTCTTGTTTTCAGAATTATCCTCCTTCATTCTCTTTATTTACACCACAGTTGTCGCTTAAAGGTGCCCTTCCACAAAAAAAAACGTTTTTACTTGTATTTTTTGATATGTGTTAGGTCTATATGTGTCTGTGTTGTGTCGGGAATGTGAAAATGAACTTCTACCTCCTATGTCAGCTCTAGCCACTGAAAAGAAATAAGGGGAGAAATTAGGTCAGTTGGAAAAGCGGATCAGTGTGACGTGGAACTGATCAAGCTCATTATTATTCATGAGCTCTCCCACTTGAGACCGCGCCCACAGATTTCGTTCAGCTCTGTGAGTTTTCTATACCGCAAGGATGGCTGAACGTCAACGTGCTTGTGCCCTATGCAGGAATAGAGGTTCAACTATGCACATGTTGCCCAAGAACCCAGAGTTAAGAATGAAATGGCTTCAGTTCATTTTTGTTTAAAAACATTACAAACAAATAGTGCTCATAACATCATGTTGATATTTGTAGGCCACTCAGCAAAATACGGTAGCTACAGTCTGATGAACCTGAAAAACAACAACATCATTGACATTCAACTTGTGCAGGTTAGTGGTGTTGTCATAGATGTTTTATAAATGGGTATTTATGTCACAACACACATCAGTCTTGTAAATCATTTTTTGTGGCACCCTCTTTAAAGGTGCAGTGTGTAAATTTTTGCAGTTATCTAGTGGGAAAGTTGCGCATTGCAACTCAACGGCTCAGTCCACTGCTTATCCCTCGCTTTTAAAAATCATAGAGAAGCTACGTTAGCTACCACTAGACAAACATGTCATCGTCGGAGACAACTAAGTAAAAAAGTTTGTCCTATAAGGGTTTCTGTAAAAATATGGCGGCACAAAATGCCGACTTCCATGTAAGAGGACCCTCTGTGTATGTAGATAAAAACATCATATTCTAAGGCAGTGGTTTTCAATTCCAGTCCTCGGCCCCCCCCTCCCAGAATGTTTTCGATGTCTCCTTATATGAAACACCTGATTTCACTCATCTGCTCATTAATTAACACACTAACGAGCTGATGATCGGAATCAGGTGTTTTTATATATGGAGACATCTAAAATGTTCTGTGAGGGGGGGCCCGAGGACTGGAATTGAAAACCACTGTTCTAAAGGTAATAAAAATCTAATGGTTCATTATGAAAGGTCTTTATACACCCCTGATAATATAGTTTTGTATAATATGTTGCATTTCTGTCAAGAGATCCTTCTAAAAAATTACACACTGCACCTTTAAATTTCTCTCTCACACACACACACACACACACACACACACCTCCACTACAAACCACCTACAATAACACATTCCGTCCAAAACTTTCCCTTGCCTGGGCTAAAACTCTCAAGCTTCTTGAATCCAAAGGTGTGGCTATTGAGTACATCGTCACGGATCGGCATCCTCAAATACAAAAATTTCTTAAAGAGCGCAGCACACAGCACTTCTATGACGTCTGGCACTTTGAAAAGGGTAAACCTTGTCTGTGTTATTTTCTATTCAAAATATAATGTGATTATCAACTGTATAATTAAAAAACATTGTCAAAACTCCAATAGGTTTAGATTATAGTGTTTAGAAGTAAACAACTTATTTTGTTTATCAGATTAATTTTGATACCATCTATGTTGTTCATCAGGTCTGTCTAAGAAACTGGACAAAATTTCCAAAGACAAGGACTGTGCAGTTGTGAAGAAGTGGCAGCGTGGCATCAGAAACCATGTTTATTGGTGTGCAACCTCATCATCCACAGGGGCAGAGAAGGTTGCAAAATGGACATCGGTTGTGAACCACATCCAAAACAAACACACTTACGACAATCCTGCTTTTCCAAAGTGTCTGCATCCAGTTCGCCAGACAACAGATCATAAGAAATGGTTTCAACCAGGTGTGTACTCCTCCATTGTACATAATGTTGTATAATTATTTTTGTTGTTATTCAGTTATTAATTGACGAAATGTATTTAGGTTCCAAAGCCCTCTTCAAAGTTGAGAAGCTGTTGTCAAATAAGAGGGTCCTTACTGATGTGGAGAAGTTGAGCTCCAAGTACCAGACCTCAACATTGGAGGCCTTCCACAATATTGTTATACGCTTCACTCCAAAAAATGTTGTATTTCCATACATTGGCATGTTGTGCAGGTATGTTTTGTCGTATTAACACTCTATTACTATTTTTGTAAAAGGGAAAAATATAGTAAACACGTGAATGGATATTAGAGCTTTGATTACCTATTTAACAATTTGAAAATTGACATAAAGGACCTGATTAAACCTTTGCTATGTCATGCCTGAGTTATGTACACAACGACACCCTATACTTTCAGGTTGTACCTGGCAGCCATGCATTTTAACGAAAATGCAGGGCGTACCCAGGCCAGAACAACATCAGGGAAACTAAGATACAAGGTGCTATTTCCTAAGGCCAAAAAGGGAGCACACACCGTGAATGCAATGAAAACACAGGCCACATACTGTAAGCTGTTCAACTAATAATTATTATTACAAATGGTCTGTACACAGTTATGTACATCATGTACATTTATTTTTCTAGGTTACATCTTCAACATGATGGCATTGCTTTTCGAGGACATAGTGCCCAACAACCAGCCATATGTGGAGGAGTTGCAGAAAGTTCCAGTCCCTGATACTCACAATATGAGCATCCTCCCCTTGAAGAAGCCATTGCTGCCTACGTATCTCGGTTCAGACAAGGGGAGGTCTAAATCCAACATACTGGCCTGCAGCATCTGGGAACTCCCTACGGATACGCTGGACCAGACAGGACGGAATGACCACACAAACCTTTCTCCCCAAATAGCCCCAGCACCAGCTGACAAAAGTTCGGTATACTAGGTGCCTGCAACGCCTGCCAAAAAACAGAGGACAGTGTCTTTGTAAATATGTTCATTGGATAGAATCACTACACTGACCGTGGTTTTGAACTGTCTTATTTGTTTTTGTATAAAATAATAAATATATCTTTGTTCTAAATGTTGTGCAGCTTTGTATGTGTAATATTACCATGGTCTACATTATATTATATTACACTTACTTTTCATAACCCCTGACTCGCAAAGGGCCATAGTCTGCTCTGTATACGTTCATGGCATTTTGCAGAGAATAAATGTTTAGACAAACAGGTTCCAGCCCTGGGTGGAGAGTCATACATTGTATGGGGGTAATAGTTTGTCCAAGTCGTCTTGCTACCTGTAGAGTCAAATGTTGGAGTAATGACAATCGACTTGAAATATATATAAAAAGTAGCCTTATCACCTAAAGCAGCACTTTTGTCTATATTACTGGTGGTGTTTCCCTGCAGCACACATTTTCTACTTCTGTGGGCATTCTGACACAATTCCCGCACATGCACCTGATAAAGCAAAAGGTAGGTCAGGTTTTTTGAGAACCAAAACGTATTAGGCTAATACATTTGTATAAATTCGGCTGCTTACGTTAGGGATCATTTTAAATTTGATATAATATGAGTCTTTTCCGACGGTGCGAGGTAACGTCTGGGCTGACTTTCACCTTCAATGGAATTCCATCGCGATAATTGATCTCTCGCAAAATAATATGAATTAAAAGTAAAAAATCCGTTGCCATTAGCAGCGGTTATATAGATTTAACAGACCCATACATGTGAATGGAACTTAATGCAGCATTATGAAGAAAATGCATGCATCGTATTTTTTTTTTCATCTAAACACATTTGGCCACTAACCAATGGTGTAATGGGTTAAAATTGAAAGTCAGAAGACAATTGCCACGAATACATTTTATTATGTTTCAAAATGCTTGATGGTTTACTATTACCATTCAGATACATCCATGGCCAAACGAGCTGGTTGTGGTTCTTCTGGTGCTTCTGTCTCCTCTTCAGATTCAGGGTCATAAATATATGGCAATATACCTGAAGAAGCCATTCTGCCGCAATTACAGACAACTGTTAACAAAGTTCCTCTAGCCTAGACTACCTATTACGCTGGGTGAATGAATAACCATGCTCTCGCATCCTTGCGGTTAGCCAATCGGAGTCAAGCAGCTTAGCTCATTGAATATTAATGAGAACTGGCTCAAATCGAGCTGAGTCTTCCTGCAGGATTTCTATACCACCAGGGCATGAAATTAACACCCGACCACGCGCCAAATGCGGGTGCATTTTGCAATTGGCGGGTAACACTGTCAATCTACCAGCCACATTGGCGGGTAGCCAATGCGAATCAGTGATGCGCGGGTCATTGTATAAACAACCCACTCCCGACCGACATTTTCAACTAACCCGCCCCGCCCGCAATTGTTCAAAATAGTTTTTAAACTCGACCGACTGGCCGCGGCCTGAATATCATTAAAATATTTTTGGATGACTCATTTCTTATCAACCTGCGCGTATCACCGATGCATATTGAGTGATTCATTGAGAGGATGCGGCTGCTGTTTCGCAACGTTCATGCGATTGGAAAGAAGATGAGGCACTTCTCTGACTACGTTTGGATGTGCGAGTAAGTATTAAACTGTTGGTGAGATGGGATGAGAATGCAATGCTGACATATGCTACTGTAAAATCGCAATCTCGTTGATGTGTAGTGCTGCTGTGACGGATCAGAACTCTTGATGTGTAAACTTTAGAGAGAGTTGCGCTACTATGCCTTATACTGTAGTACATTAACATACATTTTGCGAATATAGTAATGAAAAACAACGTATGTGTGGCGTTTATGTGCGCAGTTTGTGCCCCCTCTGTCTCTGTGTGCGTGCGCGGGTTTAAGGGGACTCAATAGGGCACATCGGAGAGACGCGTTCCTAAAAGCATGCGTACATAAAATCTTTCTGCTCTTGACAGGGCACATATAAACAAAATTATCTCAACAGTATTCATTTTCTAATAAAACATTTCTTTATGTCTTAAGTGTATGTATAGGGAGTCAAAAACCAGTCTGTGCTGGTCTTAAAGAGACAGTAACCTCAATTAACCTACTTAAGTCTGTGTCATTAATGTTAATCAAACAACCTAAGACAAAGAGAAATTCACTTTTGTAGGTCTGAAAAAAAATTATATTTAATTAATACAATAAAGACAGTGTTATAATTCACTATTCGGGCAAAAAAAAACTGGCTGGTAAAAAGTCTCTGTGGCAGGTGGATTTCTAAATCCACCTGCCACAGTGGCTGGTGGTCAAAAAAGTTAACTTCAGGCCCTGTATACCATGCTAGAATGGCTTGAAACAAGGTAAACAAGGCATTTTTTTTTTCACAAAAACGGTTACAGCGTCCATGGTACACTTCAGACTTTACTACAATAGCAATAAAATACATGTGGCAGGGCATCTTTAAACCGCCACTCTGACTTTCCTCCGCCATTGAAAACGCCATCCATTTAAACCTTTAATTTATTTAAAAAATAAATGTAACTTGGTGAAAACGTTATAAGAAACATTACACTTAAGAGAAATATAGGGGAAACAGACTTCTACAGAACACAGGATCCTTAAAAATCACAGTTTAATGCTAAAACACTTCACACAGCTATTGAGAAGCATTCACTTTCTGCCACCAGTTAGGCTCCGCCCACAAAAAACGTAATCTCTGTTTGCAAACACGCAAAAGGTCTATTAAACGTATTTACTAAACAAGTTACTGTAAGATAGGCCTACTATCACAGAAGTAACAAAATTATGTTTATGAACGAAGCCATATTAATGAGAGCAGATTTACTGTAATGTATAAACAAAAGTTTTAGGTAAAAACTAGCAGCAGTCTTCTAGTAAGCAAGACTACAGGCAGGCTACGGTCAAGTGGTTGAGAAAAGTCCTGGCGTTATATTGAACCAATCAGAAAAGAGAAAACAATGAGTCATCAGAAGCCTCATTTCATAGCCCGCAGAGGGACCAGTAGATGTCGGGTTATTTCAGGAAATAGTTTTCCCTTCGTATGCAACAAGTCATTTACAACTGGTTTATTTTACACACAGAGACGGATTCTGCGCGATTAATTCATATTTGCCGTTCATGAACGTGTGCTTTGATTGCACACCACTGTTTGCAGACTTGCAATGCTTTTGGCAGTATTTCAGCGCAAAAACCGTGCCAAAAGTGTAAGCGCGAAAAACTGAGGTCAGATGCATACAGTTCATACCTATTTGCATAAATATGAAGTTTCAGTTTTAGAAGACATGAATTACACTTACAATTAACAGTAGAATGTTGCAAAACTAGTTTTTTTACTCTTGCAACTTGATTTACACCTTTACAAAACAGTTTTTGCACATGCAAATTTATTTTATGCTTGCAATGTCACGTACACTCTCACAAATATGATCCTGCGCATGCAAATCTTTCTGACGTTATTTTACCCTCATATACAGGCACTTTTATGTATTTTGTTCATTTTTTTAAATGCATATAATTTTGGACAAATTCCTTTCTTTGTCAAACTAACAGTAAAACCACCTTAAAAAAAATGTACTACCTTTCTATTATGATTTTTTCATACTTTATAATCTCCTTATAGGTATCAAAATCACTGTTTTCTCCTTGTCGCACACCCATCAAAATACAGTTTAAAAATATGACTTATCTGGTAACTATTAATGTACCTGAATTAAGCTCTAGTAAAATAATTAAAATATATAATCATATTTAATGTGAAACCACTATAAAAATTACTTGTTATACAAAATATAGCTGTCGCACAGTATTTGTTTCATTTCCACTACAACACTTTATTGTCCCTTTAAAAAGTTTGTGTAAAAGATTGTTGGGGGGTTTCTATGCAAATGTTCATTGACATCAGAGCACATGCTGGACATGGAGAAAATTTTAAATTTCATCATCAACAAGTCAACGAAAATCCAAGGTAAATATTGCTTGTTCAGTAAAATTTTTTATTTTATGTCATTTCCAAACATGCTGTACCTTCAAGGGTGTTTTTAAAAAAGTAACAATTTTAAGTTAAATAAGAGTATTATTTTGCATACATGAAATGCTATGTATTAACTTAAAGCTAATCAGTGAAGCTATGTTCCAATTTTTTTTACTAAAACTACAAAAATGTAATTTCCACCACAGTCATTTCCACCACAACATGTGGAAATGACAGCATGTGGTGGAAATTACATTTATGGTGACAAAGTACAATTTAAATATGGATTGCAAGTTTGAACATTATTTTTATTTTGAAATTGTATTTCTTCTGTATTAATTGATTTGATTCTATTTTTATGATGCCACCTAAGACAGCAAAAGAAAGGTCACAAACCTATAGGGACAAAATTAAAGCTGATCTTATAAAATATGAAGAGAGACTTCAAAGAGATAGGGTGAGATACCTAAGAAAAAAAAGAGAAAGGAGTAGTAAAAGCAATTGCAGATCTGTCAAAGCGGGGGCAACGCATAGAAAGAAAAACAATGGAGAACTAATCAAAGAAATAGACGAGAGGAGATAAAAACTCACAATGCATGCCTACCGTTTCACCACCACACTCTCCTGATGTTGCCTTGGAGCCAGAACAGGATGTTGACCTGCCCCTACACCACCACCTGGCTGATCTCAATCCAAAAAACAGAGAGGAAGAAAAAGGGTAGAAAAAAATTGTAGAAAAGTTTATGTAGCATTGTATTAGAGTAACAGCAATCTCAAGAAATCTTTGCAAAAGGCACAGAAATACCACCAGCGGTATGATTGACTAAAAAGAGAAATTATTCAGGCTGACTCTCCAAATACAAAATCTAAGTCGCAAATTGCAACAGCACCTAGCACACTACAAAGAACTTTAGTTTTTCACAATGCCCTTATCGCTGAACTGAGAGACAGATATTAAAATCTCCAATTAGAAAAAGACAAACACATAACTTCCAAAATGATGGCAGGAAAACTCCTTAAGAAGTATCGACTGATGAAAATGGCCCAAAGGGAATTTGGCTTTTCACCCAAAAGAATGAAAAGTAATAGAAAAAGGACAACAGCACTTACTTACACACATAAGAAACAAAAGAATAGCATAAGCCCAGCCACAGAATAAATAATCAAACAACTCTTAGAAAGAGATGAGAATAGCAGAGCATCAACTGGAAAAAAGGACACTGTGACCAAGAAAAAGACAAAAACGATTCCTGAATGAGCCTCTGAAAAAACTCCATAAGAAGTTTAGGAAGGAGTATCCTGACATCAGGATTTCTAAAAGTGAGTTCTGTAAGAAACATTCATTTTGGATTGTAAAGGCCACAGTTAAGAATAGAGACAGATGCCTCTGCAAGACCCATGACAATCTGCAGAATATGGCAGACAAGCTGCTTTATCATAAAATCATTAAAAGCAACATAATTGAAAATTTGATTGTATAACTGTACTGCTCGCCAAACTACACCAAGCAATGCATGTACAGGGAATGTACAATTTTTTAAGCCAAACAAATCTCAACATTTGACCCTGGGACCCAAATATTTTGGTATGACAGAAAAGCTGAGGAGAGACTGAAGAAAAAGAAGGATGGTACTGAAAAAAAAATCAAAGTCCTTTTGACAGTGAAAGAAAAGGCTTATGTAGGCTGAACTGCACAAGCCATAAGCATATTACATGATAGCAAATATAAATAAGGCTAATTTACTTCAGGAATATATCCTCCTCCAGTGAGTCTTCCATTGTTCTTCTTCTTAGGTAACATTAACGTTAAAGATAAACGCTTCTTTCCTCAATCGGACATAATTAACCAGACATTAATTAAGATCTTCCTCACATGTGTGTATAAAGTTTATCATCCTAACATGCGGTAAAGTCTTTAAATCTGATAAAACTTTACTCTTTGTTTGTTATTGTTTGAACCGTTTGTCTGTTCATTACCATGTGAACAGCGGGTACCACCTGTGGGCATGACTGCATTAGAGATAATAAAGTCAGCCAGGAAAAACTGTACTCTCTTTACTTCAATGCAGATTATTTAAACAGGCAATATTTGTTTTTGATTATAATTAGCTTGTTTAAAAGTAGACATTCCAGGCTTTCTTTGGATATGTGTATCATGTTTGTGTGACAAGTATTCGTGGAGTTTCAAGTGATTTTTGTAACGTGTTTTGAGAGACAGCTGGCGGAGACAGAAATGACTGGATGCACACCCTGTTTATTTTCTTTATTTGACAAAAACACAAAGATTTGATGTTATTGTGAATGTACACAAATTAAAGAAGACCCTTCACAGTTACAAATGATGTCAAACACCTAAGTGTATGATGGAGTATTTTAAGTTGATTCTGCTATGATAAGGAGAGAACACGTCAAAATGTGGCGTCACGTTTTTGGACACCAGGGGCCTCATGTATAAAACTTTGCGTAGATTCCATCCTTAAAGTGTGCGTACGCACATAAGGCAGAATTTGCGTACGCACAAAAGTTTTCAGATTTATAAAACCATGCGTACTCCAGAAACTGTGCAAAATTCCATTCATAAATCCCAGTAAGCGGAAAATTTTGCGTACGTGTGTCCCGCCCCATCTCCTCCCCGAAACAACCATATATGGAGCGTACAACCCTTAGTTTTAATGGGCATAATGTGGTCTGCATATCATTTTAATATGGATTAACGTTACAAAACGCATGGAAAATATCGTAAAAATATATTTTTTAATTCAAAATAATTAAAAAATGGCAAAATATATTTTTGCTGAAATATATTTTTAAATATGTTTACAAAAATATATTTTTCACAAGTAAATACATTTTAAAGCATTAAAAAATATATTTAGCCCTTCATATATTTTAATTCAAGGAAATCATGTCGCATTGGAAGAAAAACTTTATGTTACGAACCTGTAAACAAAACAGTTTTAAAAAGATTAAAATGAAATAGTTTCAACTTAAAAAAATATACTTTATAAAATTAACTTATTTAGCATATAGTTAAAATATACTTTTGGCCAGAGAAATAATTTTTTTAGGCTTATGGGTTTTTATGAAATTATAAAAACAGTGTTTAAACACTGGCATTGTCAAAGTTCATACTGGTTTCCCATATGGCCAGACAGGTGTCATTATATTCATAACATTTTTTATATAAAACAAACTCAGAGGAGATTAAATGTTTTTGACCAGCAGATGGTGGAGATTGTTTCAGGTCATGTTCATCTTTATCTCAGGCGGCAAGTGCATCAATTATACCATTGAAGGCTACTTAATGGATTAAGACTGCAATATTACATACCTTATTAAGAATAGGCTGCTATAGGCAAGTAGACGAGCCCAGCAATAAAATAAAAGTTTCGCGTTAAGTGTTTCCCATAATAAAACATAAAGACAATGATGTATTATGCGGCGCTGCCATAAGGCATTAAGATAAAAAAGTTCAGTAGCTACAAACGAAAAGTTCAGTACAAACCTTAAAAAAGCATATTTACATGTAAGCAGATGAAACCAGAATATAAAAACCAATGAGTATAAATACTTGTTAGTGTTTTTCTTATATAAACCTGCATTGTAATAACGTCTCTTTATATAAGGCTAAACTTTAATTATTAAATGTCCGAGACGAGTGCATCACATTTTTTTTTCATCATCTTACAGGTTATAAAGTCTATTGTAGCAATGTAGTCACGTTTGTTTCTGTCATTTGGCGTAACTAAATTAAAACTTTTTTTTTTACAGTCTTGTCTATGATTAGATGATAAAGACTAATACACGAAACATTAGCCTTTAGGGTTTGTTGAGTGAAGAAAAACTTATTCATGTAGTTCTTTATAGCCTTGCGTTTCAAACACACATACGCGCTCATGACAGATGTGTGTGGCACTCTATTCACCGTAAAGGCTTCGTCTTTTCAATAATTTTCATCTGTTAAATATTTGCTACTCATAGGCAGGTGCGACTCCTAGATGCAATTTGAGTGCTGATCTTCATGAATGAAACATGAATATTAAAACTAAATGTGTATAGAAACAAGAACAGAGTTTGTGTTCTTTCACTCCGCTCAAAAAGAGTGCGTACGCACAGTGGAGAGCATCCGTACAGTGCGCACTTATTTACGCCAAGTTTATTTTTGATAAATCCCGATATGTGCTTGGAAAATTGCGTACGCATATTTCTATGACCATTTTGTTCGTACGCAACGTTTATACATCAGGCCCCAGGGGGTTAACTGATTCCTCTATTCCAATCCAACGCTCTTGATGTTCCTCTGTCTTTCTATTGACTGTGAAAACCGCTTTAGACGATTCAATCCGTGCAGGAAACTGAACAGATAATTCAAACTGATTCATGAACCAATTTAGACAGATCTGATTGATGAAATCATTAAACAGAATCGACTAATCGAGTGATTCATTTGTGAATTGAGCATCGCTCATGCCCCCTCCAAAAAAAACTATACAGCGCGCTTGGAATAAACTATATGCATTTAACAACATATTACATTAAAATAAAGTAACAAAAGAAACGTCACCCAACATAATCAAGTAAAAGTACCGTTTTTTCATTTAAAATTTTTTACTCAAGTTAAAGTAAAACAGTACCCACATTTAAATCTACTCTTAAAAGTTTTTTCAACATTTTTTGTATATAATTGTATATACATATACATACCGTGAGGAAAATAAGTATTTCAACACCCTGCTATTTTGCAAGTTCTCCCACTTAGAAATCATGCAGGGGTCTGAAATTGTCATCATAGGTCCATGTCCACTGTGAGAGACCTAATCTAAAAATAAACCAGAAATCACAATGTATGATTTTTGAACTATTTATTTAGATGATACAGCTGCAAATAAGTATTTGAACACCTGAGAAAATCAAGGTTAATATTTGGTACAGTAGCCTTTGTTTGCAATTACAGAGGTCAAATGTTTCCTGTAGTTTTTCACCAGGTTTGCACACACTGCAGGAGGGATTTTGGCCCACTCCTCCACACAGATCTTCTTTAGATGAGTCAGGTTTCTGGCCTGTCACTGAGAAACACAGAGTTTGAGCTCCCTCCAAAGAGCCACTCCTTGGTTATCCTGACTGTGTGCTTCGGGTCATTGTCATGTTGGAAGACCCAGCCTCGACCCATCTTCAATGCTCTAATTGAGAGAAGGAGGTTGTTTTCCAAAATCTCGCAATACATAGCCCTGGCCATTCTCTCCTTAATACAGTGCAGTCGCCCTGTCCCATGTGCAGAAAACCCCCCCCCAAAGCATGATGCTACCACCCCTATGCTTCACAGTAGAGATGATGTTCTTGGGATGGTACTCATCATTCTTCTTCCTCCAAACATGTTTAGTGGAATTATGACCAAAAAGTTATATTTTGGCCTCATCTGACCACATGACTTTCTCCCATGCTTCTCTGGATCAACCAAATGGTTGGCCAACTTAAGACAGGCCTGTACATGTGCTGGTTTAACCAGGGGAACCTTCCATGCCATGAATGAGTTCAAACCATGAAGTCTTTGTGTATTCCCAACAGTAACCTTGGAAACGATGGTCCCAGCTCTTTTCAGGTCATTGACCAGCTCCTCCCGTGTAGTTCTGGGCTGATTTCTCACCTTTCTTAGGATCACTGAGACCCCACGAGGTGAGATCTTGCATGGAGCCCCAGACTGAGGGAGATTGACAGTCATGTTTAGCTTTTTCCAGTTTCTAATGATTGCTCCAACAGTGGACCATTTTTCACCAAGATGCTTGGCAATTTCTTAGTAGCCCTATCCAGCCTTCTGGAGGTGTACAATTTTGTCTCTAGTGTCTTTGGATAGCTCTTAGGTCTTGGCCATGTTAGTAGTTGGATTCTTACTGATTGTATGGGCTGGACAGGTGTCTTTATGCAGCTAACGACCTCAAACAGGTACATCTAATTTAGGATAATAAATGGAGTGGAGGTGGACATTTTAAATGCAGACTAACAGGTATTTGAGGGTCAGTATTCCTGCTGATAGACAGGTGTTCAAATACTTATTTGCAGTTGAGTCAAACGTGATGGTTCATAACAGGGGTTGCGTGTTGCGATGTTCATCTGTTATAGGACAACCGACAAACGAGCAGACACTGATTTAAAATTAACAGCAAGACAACTAGCAGGTAACCCAACGACCCCCTTCTTTAGACTAGGTAGGAAGCATCTCCCTCTAACCTGTCGTTTAAAACAATTGAGCCTTCGCAGGGAGCTTGATTGACAGGTGATCTGACCAATCATACTTCTTCGCCATCCAAAGCAGTCAGGAGAGTTAGATTAACATTGGAGGATTTGAACTTTAAAAGCGGAGTGTACTGACGCCTTTCTGCGGTTAAAACAACATTCCTTTCTATCTGATGATATAAATTAACTAGAAGAAAGAGGTGATTTGAAAGGTGAGACTTTGTTTAATATGTTTAATATCAAAAGTGACCAAACAGTAACCTGGGGCCCGTTTCAGAAAGGTGGTTAAGTGAAAACTCTGAGTTTGTTAACCCTGAAATAAGGGAAACTCTGAGTTTTCCGTTTCAAAAAGGGAGGTAGGTTAAACCTGAGATGGTGGGGTAAGTCAAGCCTGTTTCAGAAGGAGAGGTAACTTATACTCAGAGTCTGTTTCCGGAGTAACATACTCTCTGAACCTAACCTGGTCGGGAGCAGGTTTTATCCTGTAAACTCTGAGTTTCTTGTGGTCTCCTCCCCATTTTTAAAGGAGTAGCGGTGTTTAATCTTGTTAGTTGCTTTAGTACATTCATTCATTGTGCACATTTTTATCATGTACACTGTAAAATATTTTTTAGCTGTCTTTAAGTTATAATTAAATTGCCAGTGCAAACCATTTTAACTTACGACTTTATATTTTTATATATTACACTAAACTTTCAACTAAAAAAATTAAAACAGTAAATTGAAATGACTTGTAAAGCTAATATGATATACTTAGGTGCATAGATCGTCTTAGTGACTAAAATGTCATGTACTTTTATAGAGAATCCTGTAGATGATGATATTGCATTCATTTGTAGGAAGTTAAATTTATGTTGCGAGTGGATTTTGAGACCCCGAGTGGTTTCTTATCATATCCACTGACATTTATGTGAGCAAAATTATTATTTTTTTGCAGTCATTTTAGATATCTAAATATCCTTATATGACTAATATCAGTCTTTGTGGTGCTCTTACATCTAAAAAGTTGTCCTGGCATTTCTTATGTATCCATCTGTCATTTTCGCTGGTCTAGTGGGTTGTGCTGTGCGCAGTGGGCAGGGCAGTTGTACTGTCGGCGATTGGAGTTCGAATCCCGTCTCGGCGAATTTCTGTTTTATTCATGACAAACATTTGTAAAGTTCGTAGCCTTTAATGACAAAGTATTATGCTTCATTTCATTTTTAGCGGAGCTGCTGTCATATTTTTGTCCATGGGATTGCATCTGCATGTAAATTAATATAATAACGTACAGTCCTCAGTTTATTTAGTTCAGATATTTTAACTGTGATGAAAAATTAAATGTACGCATTTACTAGAGTAGCAATTTCCAAAAACAACTCTTTTCTTTAAAATATATGCTCGTAGTTGCTGTACACTTGCAGTAACACTTTCAGTTTTAGTATTAAGAAGGATTAAGACCTCTTTGTCACGTGCTGTTGCCATGGTAAATCGTAATATCTGAGCTCCATTGATGATGGCTTTTCATTGTGGCTGTGCACGCGCTTAACTCAGAGGCCCTGTCCCAAATGGCACACTCCGGACTTGTGGTCCTCCTCAGAGTCCACACTTTGATGACATCACGTAGTCCAGACTTTAGGGACCCTTGATGCGAGTCCAGAGGGCGCACCGATGTCGTATTTTGGGACAGACTTGAGCGTCACGCCGGAAATAGTTATGGTTTCGGATAGGCGTTGCAATTCTGGTGGGAGAAAAATGTTGCCTGTAGTTGTTTTTACTTTTGTGCTTGCAAAATGGCTATCAATGCAGCCATATCGCCGTCGTCAGCTCCAACGTCGCAAAAGAGAGTTTTTTTGTTAATTTATTCAAATGCTGGTGGCATACACAGAGCAAGAGGTACACTAGGAAATATAATTATTGGCTACGTTAAATTTGTCAGAAGTCACGAGTGCATTAAGTTGATTATTTATTTATTTATTTTGCTTTACAGGTCAGCCGACTGTTTCGATATACGGGGTTAAATCGGTCCATGCCCGTGCTCCAAATTTATTTTGATGCCGAAAAAGATATGCGGCCAGACTTCCGTCTCAACAGAAAGTCAGTCAGCAGTCTAATTCAAATTCTTATGGACATGAACACGCATGACCATGGATGGGGAAAACACTTGGAAGTCCTTATTTTTCTTTACTGGCTTGCACACGCACTGTCTTACAGAGTCACGGGGCGGACCTTTTCTATTCCCAAATCAACCGTGTGCAGAGTTGTGCATAAAATCGCCAGGGAAATAAAGAATGCAGTGGCAGCAGGCTGGGTTATTTGTTATCCTTGTCCAGAACAACTTCATACCATTGGCCTTGGATTTGCGCAACTGGCACGGCATCCTGCGTTCCAAAACGCGGTGGGAGCAATTGATGGATGCCACATAAGAATTAAACCACCTGGCCGGAATAAAGAGGAATACTTCAATTACAAACAGTATTATAGCATCCAAATGCAGGCAGTGTGTGACTCAACAGGTCGATTTCTTAATATTTTTGTGGGCTACCCTGGATCTGTTCATGACACTCGTGTTTTGAAGAACAGTCCACTTTATTACAATGCTGAATATCCCCCAGCTGGTTACTTTATTCTAGGTGACGGTGGGTATCCAAGTATTGATAGGCCAATTCGAGTTGTTACGCCATATAAGCTGCCCTTACAAGGACCAGTGGAGGAAAGGTTCAATCGATGCCATTCACGAGGCCGAATAGTAATCGAGTGAGCTTTTGGGATGATGAAAGCAAGGTGGAGGAGAACATTGTTCTCTGCTTTAGAGGTAAAAGTCGGCTTCTGTACGCAGGTGGTAATCGCATGTGCATTCCTGCATAATGTGTGTTTAACGAATGGTGATGTGCTTGAGCCGGACGATGCACAGGATGCTGATCCCCCCTGCCCACCACCACCACCACCTGATGCAGCGGACCCCGTTGATAGGTCTGCAGTCCAGTTCAGGGATAGACTGGCAGCACGGGTTTCTGCTCCTCTTGGTGTGCAGCATCCACTGATGGAACATGATTACACACTGTGATGTTAATGAATTTTGAAATTCCTTCCTGCCCAGGTACTGTACTTTTATTGTTAGCTCGTTTTATTTATAAGACTAAACGTATATGAACTTAATTTTGTGTTGTACTTGAGCATTTGATGTTATGCACTTAAAAAAAGTACTACACAAATTCAGTATTACACTGCCTGACCTTATTTGTAAATTTACAAGTACTGTTTTGTCTTTGGGTTTGTTTACTTTGGAGTGATAATGCTGCTGAAAAAAAGTATTACCTCAGTTTGTATTGGACTTTAAAAACTGTTCACTGTACTGCACTGTACTGAAACTACAAAACATTGTTTTAGCAGGTGACACTGACGGATCAACAGATACTGTTTGTGCTACATTTATTCTATTTATTTAGTTACCTTCAGGTGCAGTTTGGTGAAATCCTTTTGTTCTACATAACAAAGTAAACTGTATAAACATGAATTTGTACTTATGTTACATACAAAAACTTTACTAATTAAGTGTATGTGGATTATATTTTTTTGTAAATTGTAAGAATTTTCAATAAATTTGTTTATTCAGTACCCTTTTGTGTTTATTTTTCATCTACATATCTTTTCATAGTGATTGGTGTATTACTAAGTGTTATAAACTTACATTTTATTATCTTGTATTATCTTCATTGTGAAAATTTAAAGCAACTTCTTAATAAAATACTTATGTAAGGTATACACAAAGCCATTTCGAAGTATCAAGAACATTTATTAACTATATACACCTGTAAAAATATAAACACAAAACAGCTGAATGAAAAATAACTTACAAAATGCAACATGACGCTCTACCAAAATTAATTCCTGCCAAATGTTAAACAGGTGTGATATACATGTTGCTCAACTCATGTTTTTGTAACATGATCGACCAGTTTAGTTAAAACACTAAGCATCTGATCCATCTGCCTCTCTGCCCTCTGAAACCGCTCTTCCTCTTTTGCATCTGCCTCCATCTGATGCTGGGCTTGTTTCTGTGCCATTTCCTTAATGAGTTCCAGAGAACTCAAATCACTTTGCCTCTTTCTTTTTTTGGGGCTTTTCCCCTTCCCTCCACTTGCCCTGTTTGATGGCCTGGGAATTTCCTCTGCTGTTGAGGACGCTACACTGTCATGCACCCCTGATGGCCCTGGTCTGGCAACATCCTGCTCCTCTGTTTCAGCAGGACTACAGGCAGGGTGCACATCATCAGCCGCTACGGCACCAGAGGGACCTGACATGACTGCTGGTGAAATCTGTGCACTGGGACCAGAAGAAAAGGTAGCCACAGGCATTACACTTGGTCTTTGGCCAATAGCTTCATGCATGGCCTCAAAAAAAGGCCATGATGCTGCAGTCACCTCCCCTTCATTGGTTCCAGATCCTGTCTTGGGCAGGCACAAATCCTACAACAGTATTATAAACAAATTAACATATAAACACTTGTATGAATTACAGCCTGCACTGGCTTATTTGGTGTAAAATGTATAATAGAATGCTATTTGTAGGGAGTGTATTTAAAATACTTTGAATTTTCTTTTAAGGTTTTCCCATTTTTTTTTAGCTTGCTGTGGAGTGAGTCGCCCTTGCAGGCCCATGTCCTTAACGATCTCCCTAACAGACAGACATCGATGAATATAAGCAGTTCAGTATCTTAATTCCAAAAGCAAAGAGTACATTCTACACTTACTCAAACCCTTGAGCAGATGAATTCCTCATCCCTGTGAACACCTTATCCTTCTCCATGCGCAGCCGAATAAACAGAAATGTCATATCATCTGTCCCTTGAGTAGAATAGAAACATTTATTCTCACTTTATGTAACAAAAAAATATTTTTACATTCTGTACAATTCCTATTTTAACAGATTTATGCCATCATACCATTAAGCACACACATCACATATTACAGTTTATAGCCTTCACTGTTACATTTGAACTTAAAATCCTACAAATTAAAGAATGACAATGTGTGAGTGTTTGTAAGATTTTTTGGCACGTTTAAAATTTAATTTTATGCTCATTTATTGCTTGTATATCTTTATACAACTGTAATGCTCTCGTATTATTCAGCGTGCATTCTAATACAGTGTAACCACATGTTGGCGATAACACTCAATTGTACAAACGATGAAATAGGGTTATTGACGTGTTACGTTACACAGTTACAAACTGTACATGTTACTTACACTTAAATATTTTCTGCTCTGACATGCTTGCTTGCTCATCAGCGTCAACTACTCCCATCCGTCATATGATTGGTCGTTCGCAAGGACTTCTGGGTTGGCAAAGTGCGCGAAGCCTGCTGCAGTGCGGGCTTCGCTGAAGACCGCATCAAGGGGGCAAAGGAGGCGCTGATGAGCACATTTCAGAGCGCAAAAATGACAGATGGGACACCCTACGGACTTGTGGACTAAGCGAGCACGCGCAACTTAAGGCCACGAGACCGAAAGTCCACATGAAGTGTGCCATTTGGGACAGGGCCATTGTCATTCTACTCAGAGTTGATTGAACTAACTCAGATCAGCTGCTTTGAAAACGAAAACTCAGTGTTTCCAATCTCAGGGTTAATCAACTCAGAGTTCAAGTTTAAACTCAGAGTTGGTTGAACCTCCTTATTGAAACGGGCCCCAGATTTGTCCTGTGTGTCAGCACGTTGTCATTATTCATAAATACTCAAGTAAATGTAACAAAGTATATAAACTTCGTTACAACTCAGTACTAATGCTAGCATTATTTATTGTTAGCAGCTAACAAGCTAACAGCAGACGTCCAAAAGACGTTAAATTAAATAAAAATTTAAATTAAAGAGCATATAGGCCTACAGTCCAGTGTGGTTTGTGGCTCTAGTGTGTATAATACGTATAGACAACAAGCAGTAGGCTATGTGAACAATCTAAACATTTTAATTAAATAAATTGATTTATTTATTATTTGCAAAAAATAACAGATTACAACTAAACTTAACTGTTCTGCAAGTGAACATAATAGAAAAATTTGAACAATTTATTACTTTAGAACATAACTCAACATAACAGGCCCCATAACAACCACCCTCTTAAAAGCTAACTACCCCAACAATCCTCTAACATCTTAAAGTGTCCTTCAAAACAGTAACAACCTCCCCATCCCTGTAAGTTAAAAAAAAAATTCCTGAAAACTGTCATCCCTTCATTTTGGGCAGTGAGTCGAGTTGGTTGTCCACTGTCCCATGCAGACCCGGCACCCAACAAGGCTGCGGCAGCACGGTACCACCACTGGGTTTTCCATCACATCTGCGAGATTCAGAATATTTTTTTAACTATTTCAATGGTTGTCTAAAGCAATTTTCATCTGTGTCATTTTACTTGTTAGTGTTTATACATTTATAATGTTAAACCCTTTAATGTGACAGGCAACTTTAAAGAGGGTAATGCAAATGATTTTACTGCAGAATATGACTTGTTTGTAGATAACTTACAACTGACTAACCTCTGCATATAAGGCACTGAAAAGTTGACCTCACTGTTGCCACCTGTTCACTAGTCAGAGCCACCGTGCTGACCCTGTCTGCCTGAGCGTATTGCCCCAGGTCCCACAGTGCTTCCGTAACAGCTGGCTGCCAGCACCAGCTCCTCAACCCATCCCACAGTTTGGTCATCAATGCAACTGTGGGGTACAAAAACGTTAGTTTTTACAATTCAAGCAAGTCATGCTGAACAGCCAAGTTGACTATTTGCTGTTGTTTCATATCTATATGTTTGGTTTTCATGACCTAACCCAAATTTACATACTGGTAAGGACTCCACTAGGGATATTTAAACAACCCAACACATTTTGGTTTTACACACATCCCACTCAAGCATAAATGAATCAAGTTTTTTTTTTCAGATAAAAATGACTAGTGACACAAGTTTTGTTTGTCTTTTATTATGAATGGAGCTTTTTGTTATATGACTGAATCAAGTCTTGTTTGGTTATCATACAGTTTGTTCATGTAGTGATTATAAAACTAAAATGGAAAAATGGGAGGGGGGCCCATCAGGTCTGCCTATGCATGGGGCCCAGGACCTTGTGCTACGCTCCTGCACCGCGAGATCTATTTAAAAGCATACTGAGTAATTGAAAGTTAAATCGGTCTTGCGGTGCTAAGACGTCAAATGCCGATTGGTCTGCACGCCGCAGCCAGAAGCCAAACGAGCATTGAGTCAAATAAGACGGGCATCAGAAAATGAGCGAACTCTGGACCTCGGGGACCTCAATGGTTGGCACAGTCATGATTATGAGGTTCAAATACTTCATTTTGGTGACCTTTTAAGCACTAATTTGTGCAGGATTAGCTTGTCTGCTGGTATCTTAACAGGCATGCTTTTTGATACACCTCAAATATTTACTGCATTGTTGTCAAATTGCTTCGTCATGTACCTAACCCTAAATATATATATATATATAACCCTTCCTCCATCATTCAGAGGCGATGCTTCTTCACCGTTGCTTTAAAAAGTGTATTGCGAGAACTCTCCCTGAACTGCGCGCATACACACATCTACCTACATTGTATCATATTAATTTGGAACAGCAACCCAGAATATTTGTCATAAGGATTGATTAAAACAATAATGACAATTATCACATGAAAAAAACGACTTCAATTCTGGACCTTTTGGCAAGGGGGGGGGGGGGGTCGTTCGAACCACCCGAACCCCCAGTGCCTACGGGCTTGGAGGACAATCTCCTCCTGAGCCAAGGTCATGTTTCACCTTTTCAGCAATCGTGGACACATTTGCCTCACCCTCCATAAATGTCACATACAGGGTACCTCCGTCCACCCGAAGGACTCTACCCTTCCGATTGAAATGCTCCTTTTGACAGATACAAACAGAGATAGATAGAGATACATTTAGAGAGTTGTTTTATCATTCAGCCTTTTACCTTACAATGGTTATTTGGTTTACATGACAACAAACCTCGAAAAGCTTCTTGTGGCTGGTGCAGGCACTGACCGGATAGCAGAAGCCACAGTCCTGGTCCCGAATTGGAACAGACTAGGTTGTGCGTGGTGAGGGTCGGTTGGCAGTGGAACTGGTGCATTTGGGCCTTCCTCTCCACAAACCTCATATCTCCCCGATATTTCTATCTCCCCAATGTACCCTGATGAGCTGACTATTAAATAGATGCTGGACGGCATCAGCTGCAAATACAAATATGACAATGTAAATTGATTATATTTCTCTTTCCCTCTCTGTTTCACTTCCATGGGCAGAGTAAAAAGACTTCCAGATTTTATTCTCACTACATCAAAACTTATCTATACAATGTCTCTCATTATTTAAAATCATTGTAAATAACAAACTGCTTTCAACAGGAGAAACAGGGACCATGTCAATCCTTACCGGTGGCTCTCAAATTATTTTACTGTACATTTCAAGTAATAAAAATGACACTCTAAACAGTTAAAGTAACACCAAAGAGTTTTTTTTTTTACCTTAAAATAACGCTTCCAAAACAGTTTCAGACATTCATCCACTCTAAACAGGGTGAACAGCACTTTCACATTCGCTTTGCAGCCCTCTATCGGCCAAAACCGCACTAAAGAAGTTTCCAAACGTCGGGTAGTGGTCCTGTAGTCCGAGTGAATACTACAAAAACTTGCTTTACGGCAGACCTACAATCCAATCAGAGCCAGCTATGCCTCAGTATTTATGACAGTGGGTAATGGACAATTACGCTTCTAACCTGTAGGGGGAGCAAAGAGCCAAAACTCTTTGGTGTTGCTTTAAAATAATAAAGTCGCCATTTGGTGGGTGAAGATTAAAGGAGAATTTCACCCGTAGAAACATTAATCTTTATTGAAAGTGTTTCATATTTGTAGTCGAAATGTAACATACATTTAGAATTTGGTGCCTATTTGACCGAGAAAAGGGGTGTTTGTAGTCTCACCCCCTCAACAAAGATATTGGACTTCCTTCTTTCAATGATGCAAAATGATGATTTTACATCATTGAAAGAAGGAAGTGGAACACTGAAATCTGTATTTCTCCTGTCTGAGCTTCAACTGAGGAAATGTATAACCATTCATAAACATGACTGGGGTTCTAACTATACAAAGCTTAATGCAAATGGGTGAAGTGTCCCTTTGAGAATTATTTACCAGTGTTTCCCAAGAATTGGGAAACACAGAATACAA
This sequence comes from Paramisgurnus dabryanus, assembly GCF_030506205.2. Taxonomy (NCBI): domain Eukaryota; kingdom Metazoa; phylum Chordata; class Actinopteri; order Cypriniformes; family Cobitidae; genus Paramisgurnus; species Paramisgurnus dabryanus. The sequence continues at coordinate 7,914,564 of NC_133338.1, read as the reverse complement.
TTTCTGCAGATAGGTTTGCAGCTGTAATTTATGTGTTGAATGGAAACGCGCGCAATTTTACTTCTGCCCACAAATTACACCCAACTTGACACTAAAAGGCTCAGAAAACACTAAAACTGACTGATTTTGCTGCTGTGCATACTTGGAAAGCTAAGAGAGGGTATGGTTTTGTGAGAATATACAGTGTATCTCCTAATTTATAACTGTTATGCCTACAACATATGGTAAGTTTATTAATAGTTTGTTAATTTACAGCTTTACTTTTAAAACAGTCCTTTAGTTGAACCATTACCTTTACTATATGTCTAAAACAAAACACTTGTGACTCCTGCACTAAGGGTTAAATACCCTTCATGTTAATCTACGTGTGACAAAAAAAAAACATTGTTGGCAGTCAACATCATATTCTTTGACAAATAAGTTAATTAAAACACACGTACCGGCTGTGAATCACGCACGAGAATGTCCAAGCAAAGTTGGAAATGCTTTTGGGGAATATGAGATTGTGGCAAACCAGCTAAATAACCCACTTTAAAAAAAGAAAAGATGTAATCGTATTATATCACCCCGGTAAATGTTCACTTGAGGAGGTCTGTGATTGGATGACAGGTGATCATTATCATGTGTCGTAATCAGCACTGCTGATTAAAGGTCACGTTCTTCCTGATCCCGTTTTTTAAACCCTAGTTAGTGTGTAATGTTGCTATAATAGCATAAATAATAGCTGTAAAATGACAAAGCTCAAAGTTCACTGCCAGGCGATATATTTTCTTTAACAGAATTCGACTTTCAAAGCCTACAGCGAACGGCTGGTTTGGACTACAGCCCTCTACTTCCTGCTTTAATGATATCAGTAGAACAGTTTTTCGACTAAACTCTGCCCACAGGAATACGTCAGTCGCCAGCTAACCTAACAGCCTAAAGGTCTTTACACACCGGGACGTTTTTCGTGCGCGTTTATCGTCTGTGTTTTACGTGACGTTTTTCTGCTTTCACACCCAGACGCTGAGCCGAGTGAGGTGCAAATTCACCCCTGGCGCTTAATACAAAACAGATATATGCCGGTACACAAGGTGGCGCTGCGAGACGTTATGCGTCGGTTCTGACACGCACTTGTCACACAGAAGAAGAGAGCCAGTATTTACACTCGCGTGTAGTCAATACCCATTCATATACGATTTTTGGTTAACGGGCAAGCAAACAAACATGGATCTTTTAATTAGCAGTTCGAGCTCCAGCAGCAGTTCGAGCTCCAGCAGCAGCTCGAGCTCCAGCGATAGTGATGAAGAAGTTATTCTTCTTCTGTTGAATAAGGAAAGACGAGTGAAAAGACGCACATATTGGGTACATCCAATCGTTGCGAGAAGAGAAGAACACGGGGAGTTCTACCGACTGATACAAGAGTTAAAAATGTATCATGATCGTTTCCGGGAGTATTTTCGAATGTCCGTGGGTGAGTTCGAAACTTTACTCCAACAACTAGCGCCCTCGTTGACAAAGGAACAAACACACTACCGTAAACCTGTCGACCCAGAACAGCGGTTATCCGTGTGTCTACGGTGAGTTCGTGTTCATTGTTATTCAATTTAATGAATATTGTAAAAACATGAATGAATTTCTGTTGTGTGGGAGAACTGAAAATAAATTTTCATTGTCTATGTCTATTTCAGTTTTCTAAGCACCGGTGACTCGTACCGCACCATTGCATCCAGCTTTCGACTAGGCGTGTCCACCGTTGCTTTTATAGTGAGTGAGACCTGTGATGCAATTTGGCATTGCCTAAAAGATGAACATTTGCCAGTGCCAACTGAAGAGATATGGATGAATACAGCCAGGAGGTTCCATGATAGATGGAATTTCCCTAATTGTTTGGGGGCTATGGATGGAAAACACATTTTAATCCAGGCCCCTGCAAACTCTGGTTCTCTGTATTTTAATTATAAAGGTACGTTCTCAATTGTACTGCTGGCCCTAGTTGATGCAGATTACCGCTTCCTGGTGGTTGATGTGGGGAGCTATGGCAGCAACAGTGATGGAGGCATCTTTGCCAATTCTGTGATGGGAAAGGCACTCAGAGATGGAACTTTGAATGTTCCACCGCCATGTGAACTTCCAGGTGCGCCAGAGCTGGGCAAAGTTAAGCGCGTAATTGTGGCGGATGAAGCTTTCCCCCTAAAACCGTATCTCCTCCGGCCATATCCTGGACGCCGCCTCACAACAGACAAGAGAATTTTCAATTACCGTTTGTCTCGGGCACATCGCATCTCTGAAAATGCCTTTGGAATCCTCAGCCAACGCTTTCGAGTTTTCAGAAGAATTTTCCAGATTCAACCAGCTGTTGTTGACAAAATAGTCAAAGCTGCTTGTGCATTGTGCAACTACTTACGCCCAAAAGGAAATGACCAGGATAATGCCGCAGAAGAAGACAATGATTTTGAACAAACACTACAAGGTTTTGAACATTGTAGGGGGAAGCGGGCATCTGTGGAGGCACAAGCTATCCGAGAACTGTACAAAGACTATTTTAACTCACCAGCAGGAGAAGTTGCTTGGCAGTATGACCATGTGAATCATGGTCTGGAGAACAGATAAAATCCAGCTGTAAATGTGTGCTATAGTCATGAAGTCCCATTTTGAAAACTGCTTATGTGTGCATATATATTTGGATTTTCTTGATCTATTCACAAACAACTGCAAACTTGAATAAATTTTTGCATATCTATTGCATCTGATTCTGTAATGATTATTTTAAATATCACCACTGTCCACATTAGAATAAATAATTTTGGCTGAAATAACACAATTTGAATTAACTCTTTCCCCGCCATTGACGAGATATCTCGTCAATTAAGAGAAAACGCTTCCCCGCCAATGACGAGATTTTCCGTCTATCCGCAATACTGCTATTATCCACCAGGTGGCGCCCTTCCGCAACTTTTTAAAACCGGAAGTATTGCCCTATGGCAAGCTGCTGCATGTCCGTGTCTGTTTTAAAGATCGCTCGCTCTGAATGGGATCTCTATGAAAAGTCCGTCATAAAATGGAATTATCTCTGCTTTTTGCTCAAAATGTGGTGTTTTTGCAAAAACCTACCCATATTCAAAAGCTGATTGCAAAAGAACTACTAAAGGTAGGATGAAACGGTTTTTTTAGTTTGAAAGCAGAGGGTCTGTTCTTTCATTTGGTATATTGTATGTGTATATATTTAAAGAAGAACATTTTCTGGAAGGCATTAAACTTTGGTGAAAATCATGAAAAACGCTGGCGCTGGCTGGCAACTTTTTTTAAAACGCTGGCGGTGAAAGATTTAAAGCACTTTGGAAGATAAAGAATTATTGGTTGAATTGGTCATAACATATAGGGGTGGTTTTCTTGACAGGGACTAGCTTAAGCCAGGACTAGGCCTTAATTAATGATGAAATATAACTAGTTTTAACAAACATGCCTTATTAAAAACATTACTGACGTGCATTTTGAGGCAAAACAAAGGATACTGATGTATTTTAACTCTTTCCCCGCCATTGACGAGATAGCTCGTCAATTAAGAGAAAACGCTTCCCCTCGAATGACGAGATTTTCTGTCTTTCCGCAATACCGCTATTATCCACCAGGTGGCGCCCTTCCGCAACTTTTTAAAACCGGAAGTATTGTTCTATGGCAAGCTGCTGCATGTCCGTGTCTGTTTTAAAGATCGCTCTGAATGGGATCTCTATGAAAAGTCCGTCACAAAAATGGAATTATCTCTGCTTTTTGCTCAAAATATGGTGTTTTTGCAAAAACCTACCCATATTCAAAAGCTGATTGCAAAAGAACCACTAAAGGTAGGATGAAACTTTTTTTTGTTTGAAAGCAGAGGGTCTGTTCTTTCATTTGGTATATTGTATGTTTATGTATTTAAAGAAGAACATTTTCTGGAAGACATTAAACTTTGGTGAAAATCATGAAAAACGCTGCCGTTGGCTGGCAACTTTTTTTAAAAACGCTGGCGGTGAAAGAGTTAAGATATGTCAGTGCAAGTTGTTTTCAGTTTGGACAGGTCATACATTTATTTCAGTCTACGACTAGTCTAATCCCTGTTCCGGAAACCACCGCATACTGTTTAGAACAAAAGCCGAATTACATTTCAAGATGCATTTCTCACACATGCTTTTATAAGCGTTTGCTCTATTTGCATTTTCTAAAAATTATTTGCAAAATGTTTGTTACTTTGTGATTTGGCTAAAAGTAAGTTCTGTGTTTAAACAATATACTCATGTTATAAAGGAAATAAGGGTGGGCGGGTATAGCAAGGAACCATAGTGTGTTGTTCCCTAAATACTAAATTAATAACACTACGAATTCAATAATGCAACAACTAGGCATGTTGCCATTACAATATAGAGTTAAAAAAAACATACGTAAAAAGGAATGGATAGTGCAACAATTTCACGTTATTTAGAATTATGTCACTTAGGCACAAATCGTTTTTGAAAAATCAAACATTTATTTTTTTGAATGATCTGCAATTTGCAAATACAATCAGACACCGAACAGCAAAATAAAACAGGAGTTTGAAACACTGGTTCAAGTAAGTCACAATGACAGTAGTGCAACTCCAAAGTAGTGCAAATAAACATTTAGGAGACGTCTTAAAATATACTTCTTGAATGTATAAACCAAAAACAAACTATACAGCTGAACTGGCATACACATGAAATTAGATTGTATTCAGACACTGTAGTGCAAATAAGTCACAATGACTGAAGTTTAAGTGAACGGTTGTGCAAATTGACATATTAAATATACATTTGGTACTATATACCTTGAATGTATAAACAGTAACAGTAATTTAAATGAAATAATATACAATAGACAAAGACTGGCATGAACAAGTACTGTCAGAGCACCCATAATTTGGAGGGATTTGAGGTATGACCTGATGGTAGGACACAGGCAACTGGTATGGTAAATGTATAGAAAACAATTAGAATACAGATAAAATGGTATGTACATGAAATCAGATTGTAGTCAGAAACTGTAGTGCATAAGTCACAAGGACAGAAGTTGAAGTGAATGGTAGTGCAATAAACATGTATACAATGTAAACAATATACATGTTCAACTATACAAAAAAATTAAAGGGTATAAAACAACCATCAACCGGTGTGACCATGAACTGGCAGAGCGGCCATAGTTTGAGTCTGAGGGGTGACATGATGGTATGACTCAGGCAATTGTTACAGGAAATGTAAATAAAACAACATAGATGAAAAGGCATATACCAGAAAATGGATTATTATCGGTAACTGTTGTGCAAATAAGTTAAAGACAGAAGTTCAAGTTAACAGTAGTGCAAATGAACCTATGAAATTTACATGTTCAACTATATTTCTCAGATGCTTGAACAATAAAAAATAAAAAACCAAAAAAATGTGTACCATAACCATTTAACAGTGTGGCCAAGTACTGGCAGAGTGGCCATAGTTTGTTGGGGTCTGAGGGGTGACCTGATGGTACGACACAGGCGACTGATTAGAAAATAAGGAAATGACTGGCCAAACTCAGCATCATGCAACAGCTGATGTATCTTTAGTTTGACTGAAGACTGTTGTGCTGGAGACAACCTTCTAAGTGTGGGTACCAAGCCAAGAGCAAATAAATAATTGTCATCTTTTAGTTGCTCTTTTCGTTGATCTCTGTGCTCCTCTTTCTCTCTTTTGTGCTCCTCCTTCTCTCTTTTGTGCTCCTCCTTCTCTCTTTTTCATTCCTCCTTCTCTCTTTTTCGTTCCTCCTTCTCTCTTTCTCTGGATTCCTTGGAGGTACCTCTCCAAGAAGTCTGGTGTCTCGGACCGTTTTCTTTTCGTTACTTTCGACCTTGTCATACTTGGGCTGGTGCTGTATGATTCTCTAGGCGAGCTGGCAATGGATGATCCTGTTGAAGTGCCGGCGATAGATGAGCTGGAACATGTGCTTGCTGGTGCCTCCTCACCGTCACTCACATCATTTTGTACCTCCACTCCACCCATGTTTACATCAGAAACATTGCTGTGAACACTGTAAAGATAAATTAAGTTTACATCAGTCTTTCACACTGTGGCCCATACCACACTATCCATCCACACAAATACTCCTAAGGTCAATGTTTGATAACAAGTGTAGTTTAGATTCATGGTGTTCTTATGTACCATACATCTGGGAAAATAAATGAAGATGAGGTTACCCATACACAAAATAAAATATGTGACCAGGTATGATCAGACGGTATAAAGGGAACATGTCAGGAAGATTATTGGCAATCCATTACATATCGTTAAGCCCACACAGCTACACAGATAAAAAAGTAGAACACTTCCATATTATACTTTAGTGCTATATTTTGGCACACTAATAGTTTACTTAATATCCTATAAATTACATCATGGGGTGTTTTCCCAGACAGGAATTAGCTTAAAACAGGACCAGACTTTAGTTTAATTAGGAAATATAACTAGTTATAACAAACATACCTTACTAAAAACATTACTTGTGTGCTTTTTGAGGCAAAACAAATGGCACTGATGTATTTTATGATATGTCAGTCCAAGTTGTTTTCAGTTTGGAGAGCTCTTACATTTCTTTTAATCTAGGAGTAGTCTAATCCCTGTCTGGAAAACCGCTCCCATGAATATGAACTTTAATCCCCTAACATATCTCATTTTTAAAAATATATTTACTTAACACTTGTATTAAACTTGAAGCCAATTTTCATACAAAGACCGGTTCAAGTGTCATAGAAGTGGTTCCTAAGTACATTTTTAAAATACATTTATAGCACATTTTAGTTAATAGTTATGGTGTCTCAAAATAGCACTGTGAAGAAGACTTAGATGTTCTTAAGATTATCTTACATAGACGCTTTTATATAGATGCCGTAATGAGTTAACTGTTTTTAACATTTACTAGGTCCCCACCCAAAGCATAAACACATATGGTAGTTTATTTAGTCATTTAAATTGGTCCTAGACTACAATAAATTTAAGAGCAGTCAAAACTGAAAACAAATTTAACGGACATATTTTAAAATACATGATTGCCCTTTGTTTTGCCTTAAAATGCACCCATGTAATGTATTTACTAAGGCGTGTTTGATAAAAACTAGTATTTCCTAATTAAACTGAGGCCTACTCATGGCTTAAGCCTTGACTAGGCCTCAGTTTAATTAGGAAATACTAGTTTAGATTAGCCTGACGTTGTCATACTCAATTCTAGTCAGAATTTGAGTCTGATACCGCTCCATTGAGCTATAATTATGAGGCGTGTCTCAACCGAAAAATGCCTCTGCACTCAATTGGATAGACCTACGACCAATCAGAGCAACGGGGTGTGAGACGTATGTTGAAATGACGTATTTGCAGCTTGACCGAACTGCTAGTTATTTCGCTACGACACACACTACAAGTCTGAGTTTGCGAACGTACATCAACACCTACTATGTTTACAACATTTCATTTATATCACATTAAGTCATACAGTAAGACTATCTCTTACCATTTGTACATTAGTTGAACTTCATCCACGACGATACCCATTACGTTTGCTTGTTATATCCATCTCGTCGTGCACACCGAGTTGCATCGCCGTGATACCCATTTTAGTTGCTTCTTTAACTTGATCTTTCATAAGTGCGACAACTTTTGTCGAATCCCGTAGGACGGCAAAAACATCAACAAATGCCTTGCTCGCGTTTCTCTGTTCCTCTTTTAAAATCAATGCTCTGTCGATATCTTTTAGAACAGACTCAATGTCAGAGTCCACACATCTGATTTCTACCGCGGCAGCCATTTCGTTGTAAACAACAGATTCAACACACGCGCTCTTTGGTGACGTGGTTGATTTACGTTACTGATCATCTGTCCATCATCATATAAAGCCTTCCCTGACAATTTGATTGGTTCGACCAGCTTTGGGTCGAGCATAGTAGCAACTCAACGGTGAAACTCCAGACCGATCTTCCCGTTCCTCAAAATGTTGTGGGCGGGGCTAAGATCGGCTGGCACCCAGGCTAAGTTTAGATAATCCCTGGCTGGAAAACCACCCCATAGTATATCAAGGACAAAACTAGTGCGCGAACATAGAGCACTTTAAATACACTTTGGAAGTGTACTTTTTTATGTATTGTAATGTTATAATATGTATAACGTACCTTCGAAACTCAGTTGATGTCGCGAGGAACTCCATCACCTTCATGAACTTCCATGGCTTCTTTTCTTTAGCGGCCTGTCCACTTTTGCAATCATCCTCATGTTTTTTTCTTATATATGTATCATGTAAGCTTTTCCACTTCTGTTTAACCTCCTCCACTATAACAAACGAGCATGATGGTCAAAAGTTAATGGATAAAACTTACACGCTTATGAACATGATACCAAAAACTAATGCTCATTAAACTCACAATCGAATCACATTTGATCGGCAATTCGTATTCATAACAACTCCATCTTATCGATGTTTTTATAGTCGCTGTTTCGTTTGTCGTACAGCTCTTTGTTTTCAGAAACCAAAGAGACCAGCAACTCCACGTTCATCTTTCCTCACTGCATCTTGTTTGTCTGCTCTGCTCACCTCTTCAACTTGGTATCAAGGTGTGCCCTTCCAAGACCGTCTTGTGCTTGAGCGCCCCCAAGTAGTGTTTTAATGTAACTTCAACAGCTTGAGGCACGTGAACAAAAGCGCTTATCTCATTGGTCGTCCGACTTTTAATGCGCCGCGTCAAACCAAAAAAAACGTGTCCCAGGCGTTTTTCTGGAAAACGCCTCGCGCTTTACGCGTGGGTGTGCGCACTCACATTGGCGCTCGTTCTTGAGTCACGAGACGTTAAACGCCGACGATAAACGCGCACGAAAAACGTCCCGGTGTGTAAAGACCTTCACAGCAAGCTAAGCTGCTATTGAATCACAACACACTAAACAAACTATACAATCAGAACTCGTTACATATTTCTGAAGGAGGGACTTCATAGAACAAGGAAGACATCATTTTTTACACGGGAAACATGAACACATTTTATATTGCTCACTGTACTGTGTAGCATTTGTAGTTAAAACACAATAAGCATTGCATTTACCATGTGTTTCCCACAGTAACTATAGATATACTTTGCTATTTGTAGTTAAAACAATAAGCATTGAATTTACCATGATTTTAAGACAAAGCATGTTGCATTGTTGCTTTGTTTTAAAGCCATCAAAAATTGAATTTCTTACATTATACATTTTTGTTTGTGTTATGGAAACTTACTATCCACAATAAGGCCAATGCAATGATGTGTCATGTCATGCCATTTTCACCATGGTTTGCAACTAAATCGAACATTCTCAAGAACATTTGGAAATTTGTCAGTCTTTTAGCATAGTTCTGTACACATTATTTAGACAATTGCCCAAATAGGCCACCTTATACATTGACTGTGTTGTCAAACATCTGTTTAACCCCCAGGGGTCCAAAAACATGGCAATGCGTTTTTACGTGTTTTCTCCTTATCATAGCAGAATCAACTTAAAATACTCCATCATTAATAATCATACACTTACGTGTTTGGCATCATTTGAAACTGTGAAGGGTCCTCTTTAATTAGTGTACATTCACAATAACAACAGATCTTTGTGTTTTTGTAAAATAAAGAAAAAAAACAGGGTGTGCATCCAGACATTTCTGTCTCCGCCAGCTGTCTCTCAAAACACGTTACAAAAATCACTTGAAACTCCGCGAATACTCGTCACACAAACATGATACACATATCCAAAGAAAGCCTGAAATGTCTACTTTTAAACAAGCTAATTATAATCAAAAACAAATATTGACTGTTTATATAATCTGCATTGAAGTAAAGAAAGTACAGTTTTTCCTGGCTGAGCTCATTATCTCTAATGCGGTCACGCCCACAGGCTGTTGACATGGTAATGAAGAGACGAGCAGTTCCAACAATAATAAACAAAGCGTAAAGTTTGATCAGATTTAAAGACTTTACCACATGTTTGGATTATATACTTTATACACACACGTGAGGAATATCTTAATTTATGTCTGGACATTGAGGAAGACAAGCGTTTATCTTTAACGTTACCTAAGAAGAAGAACAATGGAAGACGCACTGGAGGAGGATATTTGAAGTAAGTAACATTTAATTTATACCATTTATATTTGCTATCATGTAATATGCTTATGGCTTGTGCAGTTCAGCCTACACAAGCAACCTCAGTAGACTGCACGCTTCGGATTTAAAAACTTTCGCATTGTTTACAAACGAGGACGCGTGAAGTCACGTAATGGCAGATTTCATTGTTACATGCTGTACAGTGTTAGACACAGTTATTCACTTTCGTATCCTTCATGGCAACTTTGAGTAATGCTGCACTGCGGGATCTGCTGTAATATGATATTGTTTACATGCGACGCATTCCATACATTGCGCAATGCACGCGACACCATTTTTTATGAGCTCCGCGTTGTTTACACAGAGACGCGGGCTCGCGCACATGGACGTCATTTGCGATGTGTTTTTAAAGTTCATACGTGCTTACAGAAACGCGTTTAAAACAGAAGCTAGATGATAAGGGAATTGGCATCTGAAAACAGTCATCTGAAAGCAGCTTTTTATATAACTAATCACTGCAGATGTTTATCTGAGATGTTCTAAATTTAGTTTATGTACATGATAGTTTATCTAAACGAGTGTAGTGCTATCAGTGATATTTACCCATCAGTTATGTATGTAAGGGTATTTCTGTGGACAATTTATGCTAACAGCTGTTTATAACTTTCTTACAGGTCGAGAAGGGTCTGGCTGCAGCACTTGCACTCTCAGACTTGCACTCTCAGACTTGCACTCTCAGACTCCTGCGCTTCCTGTGCAAGTGACATCACCTGCACTCTTCGCTGCATGTAACGTCAATTGCAATCGACATAAATAAACCGGAAACGTTAGTACAGAGGGATACTTTTGATTATAAATGATTAAAACACAAACCTGCAAAATAATGCTGCGTTCCAGATAACCCGTAATAAGGATATTACCCACCTCAACCCGGAAATTACGCTGGTCATTTAACGGTATTTAATACTGTAAACGTGTTGATGTTACTAAATCATTTATCAATTTAATGCTACTTAATACTCTCTTTTTTTTTAGCTTAATTTAGACGTTATTTACGGGTTTGAGGTGGGAAATATCCTAAACCCTACTGCTGGAACACGGTATTATTTTGCAGGTTGTCTGAATTACAGGATTTTAATTATCCTTATTCTATAAAAATAAACAAAATGTGTTTCCAATTTTTTCCGTGTTGTAGGTTGTGTTCATTGCACGACAATCTCTCAATAATGTCGATATGTTTAGCCTTTCAATATGCTTGGGCGGCAGTGGCCTAGTGGTTCATGTAGGTTGTCTACAAACCGGAAGGTTGGTGGTTCAATCCCTGGCTCCACTGGACCAAGTGTCGAGGTGTCCTTGAGCAAGACACCTAACCCCAGCTGCTCCCGACGAGCTGGCTGGCGCCTTGCATGGCCGTCGGTGTATGAATGTGTGAGTGAATGTGAGGCTAATTGTAAAGCGCTTTGGATGGCCATAGGTCTGTTAAAAGCGCTATATAAATGCAGTCCATTTACCATTTACCATCTATGCCAGTTGTTACAGTTAACTTACTGTATAACAGCTAGAATAATGATTATCAAGGGTATTAAAGAGTCTGAACAGCAACAAAAATGTACCTTCAAATTAAAAAAAACAACAACATGATTCAAAAGTATTTATTTTTTAAAGACTATTATAGCATTAGCAAGTAGAACCTAAAACGTTTAAAGTAATAAAAATAAAAATTACACACACACACAAACAGTACACGTTTAGAGTTTTATAATGTTTAACTAAATGTTAAAATTGACAAGGGTTAACATGCTGAAGAAGGACAGTTCCTTATTAGTTGTTAACTAACTTAATTAACCTTGTTTCATTACGATTAAGTTATAGCTTTCAACACCATCATCAAACACTTAAGGTAACACTATCAAAAAGCATCAGGAACTATAGACCATTTCAAAAGATGTAAACAACACTGGTCCAGCACTTCCTGTTTCAGTTTTTTAACACTAGATAAACATTGGGATAAAATAAACCAACGGAACATATAAACCTGAATTGACTGAAGTTAAACAAACATCTTAAAGGTAATGATATATGTGAAATTAAAAAAAATACTGTCACAAACTGTAACAGGAAGTGTTTCTGGACCACATCATTTGAAATGGTCTATACACTATTTAGTGGTTCCAACCTATATGCCACATAATTAGTTAGTTCATTGTATTGATTCATAAAGAGTGAAAGCGTGACGGTTGGCTAAGTTAGTTCGGCTAGCCCAAATCCTTAAACGAAAGGCATGCACAACTTACCCAAACAAAGATAATTTTGTATACTTGAGATTTAACTCTAAATATAAGATACCATCATAAACTGTTAAAACATAAACGACACTTGCACAGGAAGCGCGGGAGTCTGAGAGTGCAAGTAGTGACGTCACTTGCACAGACTAGTGCTGCAGCCAGATGCTCTTGTACAGGTCTGCATCCCTCTCATGAAGTGAAAAAACATTCACATTTTTTGGACATGAAGTTACATGGTGACATTAGCCACATGAAGTTTACAGCTCTGTTGCCTATCAATTTCTTATACAAGTTAAGTTTTTGAATAGAGTTTGTTTCCAAATAAACTGAAAATGTCCTACTGACCTTCATTTCTATTTTGATTATATTGTTAACTTCTTAATAAAACTCAAACAAACATGTATACATTTATTTGTCCTCACATCCTTTACTGTAGTTCCCTCCTGCCTCATTATGCAGCTCATTGTTTGCTAGCTGTCAATAAATCCTTCTCGCCCCCTCTAAACAAAAAGTGTCTTACAATTTCTAAATCAAAATATTGTTTTATGTGAATGAGTAGGCAGGATGATTTTCACATAAATTCTCTAGACTACTAGATTCTGTTAAAAAAGTCTTGTTAAAACATGTTTAGTATGGGTTTTGTGGACTTATATCAGTGACTTAAAAATTTAGCTTTTTTAAAAACCACGCATAAACATTTTTCTCTCAAAAATACAAACATGTACATACATTTAGCTCATATAATATTTTAGCCCAGTTTGGGCTGAATGCAGTGTTATGTGACACTTGCCATTAATATGTTTTAAAGCAACCAAATGTAGGAGCATGTCAGAACCTCTGACAGTGTCCCAAAATGGTCGGACCCCAGAGGATTAAACACATTGTTTTTCTTTTATTTTGTTTTCATTTTGATAGATGGTTAAAAAAGGTATCTGTGGATCAAGCCGCACTGCACGGGAGTCTGTACCAAAGAAAGCTAACAAGTTTGATGATGAGGAGGGAACTATTTGCATATCACATGTTTCTACAAAAATAGTTGTCTTTAAGGAATGTGCAGTTTATGTGCACTGATGTAATATGCAAGTACTGGCCATTTTTGCAGAGAGTTGTTAATGATTGTCCAGAATTGTCTTCTCTTCTGGACATGAAGCCATTCCTGTCAGTGAAGCATGAAAGGCCCATTCTTGGAAATGTAAGGTAGTTTTTGAAAACATAAAGTTACCAGTTCTAAAACAATGTTTGAGATTGTTTTTAGCATTTTAAATATATTATCTACATACATTTAGATTAAGTGGGGTGGTCGAAACAAAGAAGGAGAAGGCACTACTCTTGGTGAAGAGGTTAAATACGTGAATAGCTTCTTGTCAAGAACTGCTTTATGCAGTAAATATATGACAAAAATAGAGGTAAGTGTAACCTAAAACTGGTGTTTCACCGGTGCTATATGGCACTAAAAATGGTTCTTCTATGATTACAAGCAAAGAACCAATTTTGGTGCTATATTGGACCGTTTGTTTATGCTAGCTAGACAAAAGAAAAAAATCAGGAGTCCTTGAACCTTGATGCACTAAAAGAAAAGTTAGCAGTAACAGATGACACCCTTCATGACTTGAAATGCTTTATATGAGCATGGTCAGGCAGAGGAAGCAAAATCTTTTCCCACAAACAGGTTGAATTCCTCAAAATCATCAATAAATAATTTTTAAGCTTTTAACAATTTTCAACTTTTTATAGGATTAATCTTAAAAGTTCATACATTTGTGCAAAATATACTTTGATCATTCACTTGTATGTATCATACATAAATGCATTTATACAGTATAACGTTTTAAGAAAAATCTTAAACTGTACAGATTATGACAAATCACATTTGTTTTTTAAGATGGAAACAACAGAGGACATAAACTTCGCCATAAGATTTTGGAGGAAAAGGCTAAATTCCTTCTGACTGTAGATGAGTACAACAGGGCAGCACCTGAAAAACTGCAGTCAGCTGATACAATTCTGGCATCTGGGAATTACGCATGGCCATGGGTATTGAATGAGCATGGTATGTCTTGTTACACATTTCAGTTTGGATATATTTAGTATAATGTGTATTTATTATGTACACATTAGTCAGCAGTATAAAGTTTTTCACTTGGTCTGTAATAGTCCAAAAACATATATCCATCTTTTGTCATGACTTGAGATTAGCTGAGATTAAAGTATGTTTAGAGGAATAGTTGATTTATTTATCATTTGTATTTACTTTACTTAATGTGAAGTAAATGGATACACTATCCATGCCATTATTTTTTTAAATATCTTCACAGATAGTCTTATCACCAAAAAAGGGCTTTTGATTAGCTGATGCTCTTGAAGCGAGTAAAGGAAGAGGAACACATTATCCTGAAAGAAAGACATAATAACTGTAAACGCCTTAAAACAGAGCTTAATGTTCTAAATGATCATTTAAGGAACATTGCTGTTTGTATGAAAAAGTAGAGTCATCTTTTGTACACAGTAGCCTATTAGCATAAAATTGTCTGTAATATTATGCTCTTAAATTAAACCTCTGCTAATTAATCATGACTGCTGCTTCCTACTGGACAGCAATGCCCATTTAAAATAGTATTCTCCATTTATTTTATTAGCATGTGAATATTACCTGTGAAACAAAAACAAAAGTACAGTGATGACGGTAAATAAAGACAAACATGTAAACATCCAGTAGACATGTGACACTCCATTGTATACCAGGCCACTCAATATAACAACAAGGTTCAGAGTTCATGTAGGTAGTATTTTAACATAGTTCTATAAATACATAATTGTCTTAAATCTCAGTAATCGGACTAATAATAATTTCTAGAAGAAGAAAATTGGTATTTCTTTTTTATCAAAGTCAATTATGAAATTTAAAAAAACATAAGACCTTAACTAATAAATTTTGCACATCTTAAACACATAATAGTATTCACCACACTTTACTGTAACAACAACATGTGTAGATGTGTTAACAACAAAACAGATTTTTATATCTAAAAATTAATCAATTTTGACCAAACAGACCTTCAAGAATAAGACACACTAAAGTGTTAAACAAAATGAATAAAATAGAATCACTTTTTATCATTACAAGTACCCAGGGTGCGATTTGCCGGGGGGGATGCGTGGGATTTCCCCCTTTCTGGTCAATGTATCCTTGCCTCTGCTTAATTATTTTATCCCCCACTCAAAGTGATCAGTGCTACTACACTAGTGGCAAGACGGATCACAAAACTTATCACAAATCCGTAATTTGATTAAAGTCAATTTTATTTCAAAATACGCTACTTTGGCTTGCTCTGATACAGCTGCCGCGTAGCCTCTCTGTATTCACCACTCTGCAGACTTGCTCAATGGCCCGCCCACGGAGCTATCTGATTGGTTACACACCCGGTTACACCTCACGAGTAATAGCCTTTCAACACTTGCGGGATGGTTGTGGAGCTGTGTGTCAAACGAAGGAAGGCAGCATATTAATAAAGCGGGAATAAACATCACAATCTGATTATCTGTTTATGATGACAAGGAGAGTTAGTGTCCCAGTCACACCACGGATAATTGCCGAAGTTACACATAATATGATAAACGCTGATGAGGCGTTTAGCGAGGCGCGGGCGCGTCCAGTTCGTGACTAACGTAATGCATCTGTCTTTTCTATCATTTCACAGTAGCACTGTATCGCAGTGTAACTTAAAGTTAACGTTATTACTTTAAAAGCAGTAGTAAAACTGTTTCTACTGTAATGGTTTAACTTTGCAATCAATCCGTTGTTCAGCAAAGGCTAGCCTAGAGAAGTAGCCTATTAACTGAAGTAAAGTGCTGTAATGGGAACTGTCAATGCGATAGAACAATAAAATCCGAAATGGACCACCCCATGTCATCGCTAGCCTTCTGATACAAACAGTTTTGCCATTCATAAATAAGTGTTTTGACATGAGTGGCAATGGCATTATCCATGGTACTGGGAGGGGGATTTAATTATTGCGTGTTTTCTCGTTGTGCATGATCACAGTTAATATGTGTGCGGAAACATAACCTATTAGAGTAAAAATATTGCGTTAGGCTGCTTCATGAGTTAAAAAGATTTTACAATTCCTGCAAATTCCTGCAGTGATGAAGTTCATGTTCTCATGATTTATTTTTATGAATTAAAATGTTTTTCATTCATTATTTTCTCTTTCGCGCGCAGGTTATGTTTTGAAAGAAGATGTTCTGTAGCTCAGGCATGGCCCCACTTTTCAACAGGCCCACCTAAAACTATATATTTTTTAAAAACTACTTTTACTATATTCTAATTTTGTCAAGAATTATAAAAAATTGTCAATAAGCTTAATTTCAGCTAAAATAGTCTACTTGTTCAGTTTTAAAACCATTTTAAAAAGCTGGTTATATTTTGATGTTACTACCCAAGTTCAGCAGACAGTGAGGTTCGGGTTTGTTTCGATCAGAGCTCGTGAGCGGAGAGAGCATTTCTGAATATCCTATTAGAAATATTTTAATTAGAAATATGAAAAAAATTTATATTATAATGGATTTTTGTTAGGTCGGACAATGATTACCAAATTTCTCTCTCGTATTGCTCCTCATAACCACTGAAACCAGTCAAACCAAAAGTCACATTATTAGGGACAGAGGTTAATAGTGGTGGGTACAAAATGACTCATGATGCAATATGGTGGGTACCGAAATCGGTGCCTATGAAAACATCCCCCCCTCTGTTTTTTTCACAAATCGCAAGTAACTGTACTGTATTGATATGTATAATGGCATGCATTTTAACAGACACTACTGCACAGCATCATCAGACACCCAGGAACTCATCCACGTCTTGCCACTATTAAGGGGAAAAAACAATTTAGTTGTACACAGTGTTATTTAAAACATAGAGTGCTGCAGGGGTGACCTAGGCTAAGTTAGCAAGACAAGGTTTCCCTCTCTAAAAAAGGCCATACATTTTTCCCGAATTCTCTTTAGATAATTCAAATATGACTAGGCTTTTTAGTGAGGGAACCAGTGTCCCGTTAATTTACGTGCTAGGCTACAAAAATACGCCATACCTATCTGCGGCACACTATTAAAGGGATATTTCACCCAAAAATGAAAATTCTGTCATCATTTATTCTCTCTTATGTTGTTACAAACCTGTATAACCTTCTTTGTTCTGTTAATCAAACTGTTTGTAACCAAACCATTCGTGGTTGCCATTTACTTCAATAGTATTCTTTTTTTCCTATGCACGGAAGTGAATGGAGTCCGTGAACGTTAAAATAACCAGTAAACAGGAGTGGATTTAATTTAGCAACTATCAATAATAAAATAAAAGGATTTTACCACAGCCGGCAGTTGCAGGGTTTGCTGACCATAGTGTGTGTGGGGGGGTCTTTGGCTGCAGTGGCTGGGTGGTTGATAGTAGTTGCAGGGCCTCTGAAGGTAGTGGTGGAGTCTCTTGCCACAGTGACAGGGTGGCTAACTGTAGTGACAGGGCCTCTGATGGTAATGGCAGAGTCTCTGGCCACAGTGGTGGGGCTACTGACTGTAGAGGGGAAACGTGTAAAAAATTGCAAAGAACTATTTGACATATAAATTAAAAACAATAGGGGCTGTCCACACGGAGACGCGTATCACTGTATACGTATAAATTTGTTATCGTATTGGCGTTTCATCCACACGGATCCGGCGTTTTCGGAGACTGAATCCGCTATTTTTTGAAACCGTGTCCTAAAGTGGATAAATCTGAAACCGACACCCTTGCGGTTTCGTCTGTACAGCCAATCCGTATATTTTGTAAAGCGAAAACGTCATCACATCACGTGTCGGAAGCGTCACACGTAACAGCAACAACAATAACGGCGGATATTACATGATTGTGTTCGTGCTACAGAAGCTACTAAAGCCTACTAGCTTTATTACAGCAAAATCTATTGCTTCTATGCAATTGTGGTGACCAACAAGCGATAATGGACAACACCATACGTTGGCTATGCGCATGCTCAAAGTCTTCTTCTCCGTGTATAGTGTATATCTGTGGCAGAATAACAGCGCCCCATACTGGTCCGGCATATATACTACACCGCTTTCAGTCGGTTTCAGTGGTTTCGTGTTTACGGATTATTTTTTTAGAGCAAGGAAAAAAATGATCGGATAGGGAATGCACAGGCTTTGTGTGGATATAGCCATAGTGTATAATGAAAAAGTCAAATTAGTGTTACATTGAGTTATGGCACCCACATTGACATGAGTTAAACCCACTGATCTATATAAATGACTGGATTGCGCATGACGTCACAACTGTGAAGCCACCGCGCCGCCATGTTGGTATACCCAAACATTCTTTTAAATTAATGGACGTTACCAGATTTTAATGATAAAACATCACTTTACTACTCTCTGTTTTTATATCTGAAGTCTCCCTGTACATTATTACAACACAAACGTCCTAAGCATTTACATAGTTATTTAATGAAAGTTAATTACATTTTACATTTACTTTTTAAACAGTTAATATACATTCATCTTCATTACAGTATCAGATCAGCAGACAGATCGCAGCATATTTAGTATTATTGACAAAAATGCTATCTAAAGAAATAATCATGCTTTGGTCCATATGTCACTACAATAATTTGCTGGTTTTGTAATAATGTTATCTTTACAAGTTACCTAAACTTATTCAGAGAAATAACGCTGACCGTGCAGCTTAATGTCAAAAAACTTTATTTATACCCATGTCATTAACAGAATGCAACAGATACACTCACCTTAACTTTTATAAATCCATTATCCTGTCTGATTTAAACATAAACATTGCAAATAACACCAGAATTAACAATTAATTTACATACATATATCCTAAAAATTAACCTCTCCCCGACGGTGACGTCATGTTGATGGATAACAATTTCGCGTCGTTCTGCTCCTTACACTGCCTCTGATTAGCTCATCTAAACCAAAACCTAAATTTTAACCGACCCTGATCAACGGAGGCAGAAACTTTGTCAGGGAAAAAACTATAAAAAGACTGTATTGCGCGCCTCTCCAGGAGAGAGTGACCCTTTGGCATAGCGATAAAACAGTTAACATTCGGAATGTTGATCTCACTGTGAGCAATATTGCCCGTATATTCAAGGTTTGTACAACTTTTATTTATTAAAAACTTTACTGTATTGGGGTGCAACTGGAAGCATGTTTTTAGCTTGTCTGGATCAAATGTAAAATATACAAAGATTAATTAAATCTGAAAATGTTAACAATGTAACTTTGAAGATTGACTCTATGGCAATATTTAAACAGGACTCGACATAAACACCTGCCTAAAGGCCGTTTCACATGGTACGCGGCAACTGCGAGTGTTTAGTTATTTTTCAATAGGAGACATGCGGAAAGCGGCAAAACAACAAATTCACACAGCAAAATGACAAATACACACAGCAACCCTAAACCGAAGCCACAATGGTTTAAAAATAAGAAAAAGCAGTTGAGTAACCAATACGTGATAATCACACGAAAACAGGAATTTCGCGGGGAAATAGGAAAAACGCGGATAATATCACAAAAAAAAAAATAAAAAAAAATATGTGACTATATCACGAAACCTTGTGAGACTGGGGAGGTGTGCATGCATGTGTGTGACATTAAAAATTATATAGGTGAAAACAACCATCTAAAAATCTTGTAACTGTACTTTCAGCTGATCCCATCCAGTATTTATTTAATATTGGACAGCAGGGATGTGATGCTGCCCAGCCCTGGTGGCTACCTGGATGAAGTATCAATTGGCAACCGATGCGAGGTCATGTGAGATGAGGAGGGCCCTACCTCTCGACCACCCAGCCAACCAAGTAGGGCTGCAAATAACTATTATTTTCTTTATTAATCAAGTAGTTGTTTAGTCTATAAAATGTACGAGAATATTGAAAAATGTCACAACATCAAGTCTTCAAAGATCTTGTTTTGTCCACAACCCAAAGATATTGTGTTAACTGTGAGACTGGAGAAAAGTAACCAGAACATAATTCACAAATGAGAGGCTGATATCATAAAACTTTGATTTTTTTTTCAAAACATTAATCAATTATCAATTTATTTTATAATTAATAGTTGACATCCAATCTGTTATTCAATTCATTTTTCAGCTCAACCTGCATTACAATCGGAAGCAATTTTTAGATTTCCAACAGCTGGGCCACTGGCCATAATGGACCTCCACCCCCACGTCAGTCCAGAATCTTTACACGGTATGAAACCAAAGAAAAAAGTATTGTAATAAATTGTCCACAAAATACTTTTTCCAATACTGTGCATGTAATTTGTATGGACCGTTTGTTATATATCCCACAAAACGCTAATACGAAAAGCTTTTCTTGACTTATGTCATGCACAGAAACACTGTTATAACCTGTTTGTCAAATGTGTCTGGCTGGACAGGAGCGCAAATAACCTAAGCATTATCATTAACCCAGGGAATACAACTGCTAAATAAAACCTTATTCACAGGGTTTCCATGAGTTATTTAAATCATTTTGTTTGAGGAAAACCTAATCAAGGGCTTGAGATTATTTTAAAGTAGATAGTAAATAGGGTTGGGCTGATAGACGATGCCATTGTCCATCGCAGATGGCTGACAGACATCACAAAGTTGAACCTGTATTGTGATTTGACCACCTTTTAATATACCCGTGTGTCCCACCCAAGAAAAGTTTATGTGTGGAAAACATTGAAAGTACTGTGGGAACCATGAATTAGTAGTAAAATGTGTTGCTTAAATAAATAACAGAGGGTTTGTTCAAATCGCTCTCATTCTCTCTGCAACCACACAACCCACCCCTGTGTGTCTTTCTCTGTGTCTTCAAAGAAACATATCCATTGGAAGGGTGGAGAGGGGAAATCTAATTTTGGATGGGACCACCTTGTACGTGGAGTTCACCAGTCAAGAAGCGAATGTGCCAGCCATGACCTTAAAAGTCAAAGCAGAACTCCACACAGAGAAAAATGTTGTCCTGTGCGATGCACAGGGCAGTCGACGGGACAACTGGTACATTAGAGTATTTTTAAAGTTTGTCCAACTCTGGATTTGTTGAAAATCTTTGTATTTGACTCGTAGTGTTACAGGTATTTAAATGGTAAATTATAATGTTATTTGATAAATTAACTTACTGACAACCTAGGTCCAGATGTCCCTCATCTGTTGCAAGCTACTAAAATGAGATTACATCTTGAAGCCATACTGGATACTCTTTACTTATTCAAAATGTGTTAGTTTATCTATTTCCCAATGCCATGTTGGATATTTGAAACTGTTAAAGGGGCCATGGCATGAAAATCTGACTTTTTCCAAGTTTAAGTGCTATGATTGGGTCCCCAGTGCTTCTATCAACCTAGAAAATGTGAAAAAGATCAACCCATTAACTTAGTTTTGGTAAACCATTCTCTACAAGCACATTAAAAAATAGGTCGTTGAAATTTGGCTCTCGTTATGATGTCATAAGAAGCTCTTATTATAATAATACCACCCCTTAATCTGCACTATCCAACCACAACACTGCCATTTAGTGCAGAGAAAAGCACAATTGAGTTTTAATTGCAACAAACAACCATCATGTTGATCAGTGTTTGAATTTCATCAGCTCATTTGCATTTAAAGGACACACCCAAAACGGCACATTTTTGCACACACCTACAAAGTGGCAATTTTAACGTGCTATAATAAATTATTTATATGGTATTTTCAGCTAAAACTTCACATATGTGCTCTGAGGACACCAAAGATTTATTTGACATCTTAAAAAAGTATTGTGCCATGGCCCCTTTAAGGCAGTCCCACTAACATGTTCTTAATATATTCAAACAATACAACACAAAAAAGGCATAGTGTAAATGGCTTTAACAAACAGTGGACATAAATACTTTGTTGACACAGTGGTAATACTTATTACTAATACATATATCCATTTGTTATGGATGTGTAATGTGCGCATGTGTGGGTGTGCGCCGGAAGAGAGTGCTTAAGTAAAGTTACGTTATTGTGTTGCAAAGCCAGGTTTGATAAAACTTTAATTTTGTGTTTTCTGTATGAGGACAGCCCAGTGATCACATTGTTCTTCTATTATTATGAATCTTGCAGATGCCATGAGGAACCCCGTGGCGACCTCATGCTGCCGCAGCATTATTGGATGCAAATGCTGTATTCAACAATGGCTAGTCAATGAGTCCAGCTGCCCAAAATGTAGGGACGGCAGTTTTGGCGGGGTTCATTTTGAAGTGACAGGGATGGAAGATGTCATTAACATTTTAAGGGACACAGTTCGGGATTAAGTTTTTAAATTATATTTTTTAGGTTTCAGTTTTGTTCATACTTATTTAGAAATTAGTAACCTGTTTTAAGTGTTTAAATGTTCAGCTATTTGTTTGTATTTCTACCAGTTTTGGAGTGGGGTGGGGAATGATTTGATTAAAAATGGTTTGTGATAATACATGTTGGGATAAAATGTACTGGATTGAGTTTGTTCATGTTTATTTTGTTGTTGTATATGTGTTCATTGTTAAAATGTGACTTTGATGTCCACATAAAATAACCCAAAAAAAGTCTTTGTGTCTAATTTTGGTCCTTGAGAAAAATGTTTTGTTTATTACAGATGGCAGCAGGCTTTTAATGGTATACCTCTCTGTATGTTGCAATGGTACATAATATAGCTGCTTAATAACACTGAGACACATAAGGATTAAGAGATGGTTTCAATTTGATAACTAGGCTGTTTTTATAGATGATCAGGGGCCCGTTTTTCGTATATCGCTAACTCAGCTGGATTTGATTGTTGGCGATTTGGCCTGATCTTGGATTGTTTGGTTCTATGACGCTCATCCTGCACTTGCTGTAATAGCAACAGGTGCGCAAACTTAAACCTGCTCGGGAGCAGGCTTATTTCATGTTCACAGGATCAGACTGCGGCTTCATAAGAGGAGCTGATATGGGAAGTCCAGCGCAGATTGTCTCATTAGATTGTCGTTTACATTATTAATTTGTTGGAAACGCACATTTATTTTTGACTTGTCGGAATCGGGCTTTAACAACAGCACAAACTGCATTGCCCTAAGATTATTTGCGCATGGCTCTTTCCTTTACACTATTGAACTTGATGTCAAGTGCTGTCGCTTTTAGGTTTAAAAAACAGTTTGTTCGTTTTTTTGTGGCATTTCCAAGCCACTTAAGACCCAATGTTCTAAAACATTTTTTAAAGTAGTTTTTTCTTCAATTTTTTTATGAAGATCATGCAATCATGACCATGCCAATAACAGTAGGCTATATGTCACTCAGGCTTCACTAACGTGATGGTACCAGACTATAGGCTAGGCCATAGAATGCCATCAAGGCCTCAATTTCGGGGATTACAGTATGTGAACAGAAAGGGGGTTCACAATGTAAATGTGCAGCGCAGTTACTATTGTGATTCTTAATATTCCAGATTAGTAATATCATATATTAAATAAAAAAGGCAGTTGACTAAAATCTTCCCTATAACAAATGTGAAAGCAAAATCTGCATGACTTAAGAATTTTCAGAGATTCACATTTATGCACATTATTTGAAAGTGGTAAGGAAAGTTCCACAATTAAATATCAAGCTCACTGTATTACATATGCTGATCCTACCAGAACTGCATTTTTTTCATAGGTGATAACAGACAGGTGTTTTATGACCCCATTCCCTGACCCAAACCAGTTACTTGTCCTGGCTCTAGCCAGGACAAGGGCACACAATGAAATTAACTTTTGCTTACTAAAGGGAAGATTTCAGTGTCTGAAAAGTCTGAGTGTTGCACACCTGACAGGGCCTGTGACATTGTTGCATGTGCCATAATACACAACATTGAGAATTAAAATTATTAAATGTTTAATAAAAGACAAATATGCTTAGTTCCTTGAGTTTTATAAGGGCCCGAGCACCATGGGTGCAAAGCCCTATTGTTTTTGCTCAGTTTCTTCTTCTTCTCCGAAATTTCTGTGCAAACTTTACCATTTCCAGGCTTTGTACTTTAAAGGAATAGTCTACTCATTTTCAATATTAAAATATGTTATTACCTTAACTAAGAACTGTTGAATCATCCCTCTATCATCTGTGTGTGTGCACGTAAGCGCTGGAGCGCGCTGCGACGCTACGATAGCATTTAGCTTAGCCCCATTCATTCAATGGTACCATTTAGAGATAAAGTTAGAAGTGACCAAACACATCAACGTTTTTCCTATTTAAGACGAGTAGTTATACGAGCAAGTTTGGTGGTACAAAATAAAACAGCGCTTTTCTAAGCGGATTTAAAAGAGGAACTATATTTTATGCACTTTTGGGAGTACTTCGACTTGGCGCAGTAACACCCTCCCTCTCCCATTATGAGAGTGAGAAGGGGAGCGGACTTTTCAGGTGAGTCGAAGTACTCCCAAAAGTGCTATTACGCCATAAAATATAGTTCCTCTTTTAAATCCGCTTAGAAAAGCGCTACGTTTTATTTTGTACCACCAAACTTGCTCGTATAACTACTCGTCTTAAATAGGAAAAACGTTGATGTGTTTGGTCACTTCTAACTTTATCTCTAAATGGCAACATTGAATGAATGGGGCTAAGCTAAATGCTATCGTAGCGTCGCAGCGAGCTCCAGCGCTTACGTGCACACACACAGATGATAGAGGGATGATTCAACAGTTCTTAGTTAAGGTAATAACATATTTTAATATTGAAAATGAGTAGACTATTCCTTTAACAAACTCCTCCTAGAGATTTAATCAGATCATCATCATATTTGGTCAGTGTCATGTAAAGGCCTTTGCGATGGTAAAATTGCTGAGCTTTTGACTTTTCGTTGGAGGGTGTGTCCGTGGCGGCCTGACAAATTTCAGTTTTCGCATGAAACAGAAAGTTGTTATAACTAAGGCATACAATCACCAATCTGCACCACACTTCACATGTTTGATAAGGTTCTTGGCCTGAACACATTTCAATGCCAATATTTAGCTTCATGGCTAAAGGTAGCACGAAATGCCATGTTTTACGGCGTGATTTACTACTCTTAGAAATTTAATCAAATCATCATCATATTTGGTCAGACTGATCTTAAGCGGTGATAAATTGCGGTGATAAATTGTGAAGATCTTGACTTTTCGTTAAAGGGCGTGTCCGTGGCAGCCTGGAAAAATGTGATGTTTCGCCATGAAAGAGGAAGCTGTTGTAATTCAGGCATACATTGTCCGATCTGCCCCTGACTTCACACGTTTGATAAGGGTGCTGGCCTGAACATATCAACATGGAATAATTCAGTTACAATCATAGCGCCTCCTGCTGGACATAGGAGGTGTGGCACATCAAAGTTCCTTTGAATATCCACCTATATTTACCCACTTAAATTAAAATCCCCCTGGATTCACTCCTTTACTAAGGCTACACGGTGGGGGTGCACATGCGTGCAAGGGCCCTTCCATTTCTGGTTGCAGCTTTAATTTCAATTGTTCTTTGTAAAGAAAAGCCAGTGGTCAAGTGCCTGCAACAAGAGATATTACACACATGCCTCATGCAACAAATAAAAAGGAAAAGTTGGCTATACACTGCCCACCTGTAGGCCTATGTCTCCTCTGTCTGTGCAGACTCTACTGTAGGCCTTTCTGTAGATTGGGAATCCTGCAACTTATATTGCAGCCATAAACCATACAAGTATAAATTAAGTAGTTATTTTTGTTGCAGGTAGGCTAGTTTCTCCATATGACAATTATCTGAGAGGGTTTATTATTATTTATTATCCAGTGCATTTCTCCAAATATGCGCACCATTGTAATAATTGCCCTGGCGGATTCTGTGTATTATATGTATCTGAGCACAAATAAACCGGAGAAGACGAGAATGAATGTTGTGTGAGTGATAATTTCTATTCAAAATAACGAATGTTACAGATTCATTATTTTGCACTCCTAGCATAAATTAAGAAATGAATGTCACTGCAAACCAGTTTAATCATAAACAGTGGTCAAATATCAAAGCTGGAGTCTTAAACCTTTCTTGTGATGCTGATTTTGTCCAGATCAAGTAAGGCCTGGTGCACACTCTTAGATTTCAACCACAATTTGGCTGTCTGGGACAAATTTTGAAATCCTAAAAGTTTAGGCTAAAATCTGCCGTCTTGGATTGTAGTTTGACATGTTCACAGACAGCCGATTAGTGCTTCTAACATAAAAGAAATCTAGATAAAAAGTTATAATAAGAAGATATAAAATAATATCATGAATATTTCAAGAACACAACACTTTAATGGTCTAATAAGATACAATAATAAATATTTTACATTTATTTCAAGAACACATCACTTCACAGTTCACACAAACGTTTAATGGTAGTTTACAAAACCAATAAAAAAAATCAATATTTACATCAGTCTATCCCCACTAGTAGATTCACAAGACAGGGTTGTGTAAAAAACCCAAAAACTATTTTGTCTCATATATCTCCTGCTCTTCTCTAAAATGTAAAAGGGAAGGGAGTCAACATTTCTTCTTCATTACTTTCAGGTGGT
Organism: Paramisgurnus dabryanus; assembly: GCF_030506205.2. Taxonomy (NCBI): domain Eukaryota; kingdom Metazoa; phylum Chordata; class Actinopteri; order Cypriniformes; family Cobitidae; genus Paramisgurnus; species Paramisgurnus dabryanus. Next base: position 7,887,592 of record NC_133338.1, on the reverse strand, counting down.
GCTGCAGCCAATGGTAGGTTGTCCAGAGGCTGGATTTTTAAACATTTTAAAATGTGTATCAAATACTATCACATCTGATTACTGTTGATGTACAGTAACAGCAGCGAAAGTGTGGGGATTTTCTGCACTTGAGACCATGCTTGAAGAATAAATTAGCATAAATTGGCATAATTGTCTTGTTTACATGTTTTGTACACTGCATTGCATATGAACAGTTTTTTTGATGAATATCCTTGCTCAAGAGCACATAAAGCATAATAACATAAAGAGTATTTATATACATGTTTTTAACTTGTCATAAGTAATGTAACACAGAAAAACTATAACAAAAATAACAACTGAAATAAAGTAGTTTAAATACATACATCCCAAAGGTTTCACAACACAAGAAAATATTAAATGAACAATATGTTTTTAGTTTTAAATGCAAGGAAGACATTACTATGACATGCACAAACAGAAAGGTTCAACAAACATGATGTTTTTCACACGGAGTATGATTAAAATAGGTAATTCACACACACATACATTTTTGTTGAACTGCATTTCGCATGTGCTACATGATTTCAGAGATCGTGTAAATGGTTATTTACAGTAGGCAAAGTGATATAGAAAGCAGAAGATCCTGTCCTCGAAAAAGTATTGTCTGATGCACCTATGCAGGTTAAACAAATATTTAAATACAAACAAATAAAAACTACAATAAAAACACTATGTACCACTTGTGTGGATAGCACATTAGCTATTGAGTGTTTAACGCGAAACTCAACATACTCCCCAAAATCACGTCGAGACAGCGATAATCGTAAGATTCAGATATACATATTACAGTTCAGTTTATCTTTATATTACCGTTTTCTCAAAGACTCTTCATTCTTTGTTCAAAAAGGAATAACGATAAGCCTGGTTTAGATCGTATCGAACCAATCGATATCACTTTGTTTATGTAAATGAGGAAGAGTCATATCACTTCCCGGTTAAATACGGTGTACCACAGGGATCAGTTTTAGGCCCTATCCTATTCTCATTATGTATGTTACCTCTAGGAGACATTATCAGGAAACATAACATAAGTTTTCACTGCCATGCAGATGATACCCAGCTTTACATCTCGTCACATCCTAGCGAAACCCACCAGTTTTCTAAGCTAACAGACTGCATTAGTGATATTAGGGACTGGATGGCACATAACTTTCTTATGCTAAACTCCAATAAGACAGAGATACTTATTATTGAACCAAATCGCTCCAAATAATATGTCAGATTACAAGTTGCCCATAGATGGCTGCACGGTGGTGCCATCTTCCACGGTTAAGAACTTAGGCATAATGTTCGACAGCAATCTATCTTTCGATAGTCATATCTCCAACATCTACCACACAGTATTCTTCCATCTTAGAAATATCTCAAAAATACGCCATATGCTGTCTGCATCAGATGCAGAAAGCTTATCCACTCTTTTATGACCTCTAGAATAGGCTATTGTAACTCATTACTCGGGGGAGGTTACGCAAATCAGGTAAACAAGTTACAGCTGGTTCAAAATGCCGCCGCAAGATTGCTTACTCGATCTAAAAAGTATGACAACATTAGTCCAATTTTGGCATCTTTACACTGGCTTCCAGTTAAATATCGCATACAATTTTAAATATTACTAATCACCTACAAAGCCTTAGATGGCCTAGCACCCTCATATATTAAAGAATTACTATCAAAATACAATCCATCACGTACACTGCGATCACAAAATTCTGGCCACTTAATAATCCCTAGAATATCAAAAGTGTCTAAAGGTGGTAGATCCTTCTCCTACTTAGCCCCTAAGCTCTAATGTTCGAGTATCAGACACAGTCGATCAATTTAAAGCTAAACTTAAGACATTCTTCTTTAACAAAGCATTCACATAAAATTTCCAGTAAATGTACTTATCCCGCAATAGTTAGTTTGTCTGGAACAAAGCACTTACATACTTCATATGGGTAATATACTTATGCCGCAATAGTTAGCCTGTTTGGAATCGAGCTGACTTTAACCACTATAATGTATGACACTTGCAATTCATGTGAACGGCCCATACACTAATAGGATTCTGTTTCTCTATCCCTGCCTTATCCTCGACCCTGAGGACAATGAGACAAGCAGACCCTGTTCCTACAGCTGTGTAGCTTTTCTATGCTTTCATACATCTATTAATGTAAAGCTGCTTTGAAACAATTAACAATTGTGAAAAACGCTATATATTAAATTGAATTGAATAAAATTATCACCAAAAACAAAATACCGGACGTTTTTTATTGGTTTTTCGTTTTTTGATTCTAACACCAAAAACGGTTATTTGGTTTTTCGTTTTGAAACAAAAAACAGAAAAACTGTATTTTTGTTTTATAATTACAAACGAATTATGGATTATCCAGAGATCCCCTGACCAACTATGTCAATTGCATGCTAACCAATATTTCCAATACTTTTCAAATAACACAGAGTTTAGATATAGGTCTGTAATTGTCCATTGAAGATTGATCACCCCCTTTGAACAAAGGAACAACAAATGCTGACTTTCAGATCTGTGGAATTGTATTTGTTGTTAAAGAAAGATTAAACAAATACGTCAGTAGGGGAGAGATAATATTAGCTGCTATTTTTAAAAACACTTTAAAAACGCATATTGAGAAACGGCTCTTGTCTTGTCCCTTTACCCCGCTCCCTTGTGATCCTCGTTTCTAATTATTGTTTTCACCTGTTGTCCTCATTATTTTATTACTATTTAAAGTCATTGTGTTTGCTGTTCTGTGCATGTTCGTTTTGTTATATTGTGTCCAAGACTTGTGTCTATGCTCGTTGTACATTTTGCTGTAAGTTGTTAGTCCAGTGTATTCCTAGTCTAGTCTGTTATTGTTAATTGTACATTTATATTTGTTTAGTTTAGTGTCAGTTTAGTGTAGTGTACTGCACATCCTGTCTTGTTTTGCCCCCTCGTGGGTTTGGTTTTTCCTTGTTTTCATTTAATAAATCCTGTCTTGTTCATCCCTGTCTGCGCTTTGGTTCATCTGCCCTAGATCCTTTTTATCGACTTATCAAAGGCTTTCGACACAGTGGATCATGAGATGATGCTTCTCAGATTGAGGAGTGTCGGTTTATCAAATCATGTCATTCTCTGGTTTAAAAACTATCTAAGTAATAGAACTCAACGTGTTCAGGCTGGAGGAAAAATTCAGGACTATTGGAGACTGTTAAAGGTGTTCCCCAAGGGTCCGTACTAGGACCTCTCTTATTCACTATCTACATAAACAGTATAGATTATGATATTCAAGACGTGAATTTTCATTTTTACGCAGATGATACTGTCATGTATTGTGGTGCACCTTCAAAACAGCAAGCCTTGCTTAAGCTTCAAACGGCTTTTGATGTTATTCAGTCTCGGTTTCATATACTAAAACTTGTTCTGAATGCAGATAAAACTAAATTTATGTTATTCTCAGGTTTAAAAAAGATCGAAGACAATTTAATTCCTCTTAAGACGTCCCGAGGCAATGTGATTGAGTCAGTAAAAGAATATAAATATCTCGGCATAATTATCGATGATAAATTATCTTTTATGTCTCACATAACTAACTTAAAGAAAAAATTGAAAATAAAGCTTGGGTTTTATTTCAGAAACAAGTTCTGTTTTTCATTTCATGTACGAAAGAGGTTAGTTTCGGCAACGTTTTTGCCAGTACTTGATTATGGTGACGTGGTGTATCAATCTGCCTCCTCTCAACTTCTCTCTTCTTTGGACGCTGTTTACCACAGCGCTTTAAGATTTATATCAGATTGTAAGCCTCTAACTCATCACTGTATATTGTATAATAGAGTAGCCTGGCCATCTTTGTCTATCAGAAGGAAAATTCATTTTTACTTAATTATTTATAAATCTATTCTGGGGTTGTTGCCTTTGTATTTAGGTTGTCTTACTCAAAGAAAACGTGCTGGGAGATATTCCCTTCGGTCTGAAAATTATTTTACTCTTTCTATTCCATCTGTAAGAACTGAAATGGGGAAAAGGGCATTTATGTATGCAGCACCATTTGAATGGAATCAACTGCAAACACAACTGAAACTACAAACTTTAGTGACTCTGGATTATTTTAAATCAATTATTAGGTCAATTGAAGAAGACTCTCTGATTTGTAATTGTTTTTAAATTTGTTTGTATACATTGTTGTTTTTAATCTCTGTGACTGTAACTGCTGTCCTCGTTAGGTCAGGACTCTCCTGTGAAAGAGATTTTGAATCTCAGAGAGATTTTCCTGCTTAAATAAAGGTCAAATAAAATAAAAAAAATAAAAGATCCTCACACTTTATAGTGATAGATTAAAATTTATATCAACAATATTATTGTAAACTTAGGTGTCTCGTATTCGGGACGGGGATGCTTAACAAAAGTAGAAATCATACATATTTAAATTTTCTAAAATTAAACATTATGTTAAAGGGAATATTCCATTACTGAACACTCACCCTTTTTGTTGATCACAGTAATGGACCTCCCTATTCCAACACTGTACTTTTCTTCTTCACAACTGCATATGGAATTGGACAGTGCCATTGTTAAGTCGATGTACAATTTAAAAGAAAGCCAATAAAAATGTTAATTTATAAATGTACAAGTTCAATAAAAACAAACTTAAGTAAAAATGGAGGTCTGACGGTGTATTAGACAGCCAATGCAGGTATACTGCTTAGGCAAAGAGTCTTTGCACTTGACCACCACCACATTGTCCTTGCACTCCAAACACAGCTGTTCCTTGATATGCTCTGTTGCAAGCACATGAACATGAGATTATAAAAACAAAACAAAAAATTTAAAAAGTTATAATCTATTAAATTATAACTAACCATGATCTGAAGCCTGGTCTAGATACAATTATGTTGCCATCGGACATGGCCTTGATTTGACTCCTGAATCCAATTATGCATGTAAAAGTTATTAACTTTCCCCACCATTGACGAGATATCTTGTCAATTAAGAGAAAACATTTGCATGAAAATAACATGTTACTGATTGTAGAGTTAAGTGTCTCTAACTTAACAAATAAAGATACAGATCCAACGTGTGCTCTCTAAGCATGACTTTATTATTCTGCCAGGTTTACCACTTACCCCACCTAACCACAAGGGGGCAACGTCACATCATGTGTCCTGTAAAATCCCTTAACACTACACTGATGAGTTTTCATGGTTATCTGTAATACCATATTTTTAAAATACCCAATTTATAAAAAAACTGAAGCAAAAAATATTTATGTTTATTAATTTTACACTCTGTATGTCGTTCTGAATCTGATCTCTAGCAAAATTCAGCTTTTTGTTTAAAATTTTGAAGAAAAATACCCATATTTAAGAGTTTATAAGCAGAGAAAAAAAGATAGATAGGATGAAATGTTTTTTTCCCCCATTTTGTTTGTTTGAAAGCAGAAGGTCTGTTCTTTCATTTGATATATTCGTATGTTTATATATTTTTAGAAGAAAATCACAAAAGTTGCTGCCGGGAAAAAACAAAGTCTGGCGGGGAAGAAGTTAAAAACATCTTTATTATTTTAAAATGAAAGATTTACAACACACATTACTTTTTTATATCAACAAAACCTTGCCATGTAAAGTCGAAGGCTTTGCTTTTTGTGACTATTTGACTTTACAGCTAGACTGCATCCTTTTTTCTTTGCCTATGAATTTCGAACAGTACATTTATAAACTGCAGCAACAACATAAAGAAGCGGCTTTTGTTGCCCAAGGCAGTATGATAAGCAAACACAGGAAGTTAACTTTGGTTACACATCTGAACCAAAGTGAACTTCCGGTCTGTATTTATTTATGGGTCTGGCAAGTGGCTAAACCAGGGTTCCCCAAATCTTACCCTGGAGGGCCGGAGCACTGCTCCAACCCTGATCAAACACACCTGAGCAAGCTAATCAAGGTCTTCATGATCACTACAGTTGTGTAAGTTTGATTAGGGTTTGATATTTTCATATTTTATTAGGTTCTTTGAAAAGGTTAAATTAAGGTAGGGAATTTGTGAATAGATAATACAAATGCTGCTTTGTACATGTTGAAAATGTTTATCATTATCCTATCTCTATATTAATATGACCATGCTGGATTCTGTGGTTCATTCGCGTATGTTGTTGCCAGTTGTAACAGGGCGATGTAATCTAATGGCTGTTTCCAAGCAATTTTAGGCAGAAATAAAGCATCTTTTTATTTAAATGACAAATGCCTAGTATGTCTATTTTAATGGTCTTGGGTGTGGGGCAGTGCGGGTTTTAAAAATAGATACAGTGGTGCGGTACGGGCCAAGTATTTCATAAAAGCGGGACCCGCGAGTTGAAATAAACGCCGACCCGCGCATCACTAGCATGTATCATTAAGACTCAACATTCTGTTGCAAAAACGTGTATGTTTTGCACATCAAGATTAATATCATTACAACCAGTGGTGGCTGGTGCTAAAAAAACGGGGGGGGGAGCACAAACAAACTTAAAATCAAACTTTTACTGTAGTAATGCTGGACTGTAAATAGCCATTGATCAGGAGATGAATTTCATTACTGCTTGGCTAAAATGCTGAAAATTTTACTGTTAAAGTCAACTGTTAAAGCATGGAATAAATGAATCTGTGAATTTGTGTATAATATGGGTTTATGAACTAATCAAGGTAATCATTCAAATACACACAAAACAGGGAAAATAATAAATATCACAGTGTTTCCCACAGATCTGAAATTTACTTGTGGTGGTAGCCGGTAAAAAGGGCAAGCAACCAACAAAAAAAAAGGTCTACTGTACATGTGACAAAGAACTAGTTATGTGTGACACAACAGAATACTTTGATTTATTGAACATTTATATTAATTTCACAGCTTTGATTGTTCCGTAGTGATGCAAAGTCTGATTCATTTTCGCGAACCGGCTCTTTTCGGACAGTTCGGTTCATTGAACCGGTTCAAAAACCAGTTCCTGACGTCATCAAGAAATTACATTACTACGCATTTATTGTATCAATGAAACATTCAAATAAAGTCGTTTGTGTCAACACATTAAAACATTTAAATAAAAAGTTGTTTTTGTGAAGGCATAGCTGATTTATTGCCTTGCATTCACAAGTTAGTAATGTTTGTGGTCACAGTTTAAATCGCGGATCATAAATAATAAATAAATAGTAAATGCCAGATATAATTGACCAGTTTTGACAAGCCTGATGCACAATTGCGGATTTCTGTAATAATAAATTAACTTGTATGTTAAACTCATTGGTCTTCCTTAAACAACTAGGCTACAATGATTTGCATGCAAAATAAATCGTATCAAAACTAAAGCTTTCTAATAAAAGAAACATATCAAGAAACTAATAAAACAAAAAACTTCGCGTATCAGGCTCGTTCAAATCCTCGGTGATTCACACGGAGTGTCAGCAACTCATCCGTCAGAATCGTCGGCAATCCTCGCCTCCGCAATCATCGACAAACTTCGTCCGGGTCTTTACGAGTCCGACGTGCTATTTCGGCTGTGCGTCCTGCGTCATCAACCCGGAACCTATGCCCAAAAACTAAAGTTCGATTCAGTTCGATTTGCGAACCGGCTCGACCGGTTACTTCCTGAGAACCGGCTCAAAAGAACGATTCGTTCAAGAACCTAACATCACTATTGTTCCGTGCAACCCAGTCTCACCCTATTTCGTCAATATTTGACGACACTTGACCATTCGTCAATATGTGACGCGGAGGGTATACCTTTCGCGTCATTTTTTGACGAACTGGGGACTTCAATACTATTACGTCCGTTGCATTCTCTTCTCCTATTTTCTTACCAATTTCGCGTCGGTTTAGGGTTAGATTTACATAATGACATCCCTACCCAAACCTAACTCTAACCCCAACGCCAGGTGACAACTGTTTCTAACCCCAACGCCAGGTGACAACTGTTTAATTTCGCGTACACGGTTTAATGTTGCGTAATCTAACCCTAAACCGACGCGAAATTGGTAAGAAAATAGGAGAAGAGAATGCAACGGACGTAATAGTATTGAAGTCCCCAGTTCGTCAAAAAATGACGCGAAAGGTATACCCTCCGCGTCACATATTGACGAATGGTCAAGTGTCGTCAAATATTGACGAAATGGGGTGAGACTGTGTTATTCCGTGCAATGGGCTTGATATTAGCATTTCTTTTTTGCAAACTCTCTGTGCAAACTTTTTAGATTTTAGAAAAGATATGGTGTATTAATAATAATATTATTAAAAAAAATGGGAGACACAACAACGCAGAACGTGGTCGTGACTTTCTAAACAAGCCAGTTGTTATCGCCATAGAAACCGGAGGCGCACTGAAACTGCACACGAGCTTTAGCGCGGTCATCGCAGCCAATTCATTGAGAAACTGAGAGCATGCGAATGCACACCAAACTCATAGGGAGAGACTCTACGTGCTTGCACGCAAAATGTCATTATTAATGAGTGTCATTATCACGGAGGAACAACAAAAAAGAAAATTTAATGCCAGATATACTTGGGCGCTTGTTAATATACCTGGGCGGCCCACCCAAGTACAGTCAATGTGTGGGAAACACTGATATCATGATGACTTAAATATTATACTGTAGCATCCTGGTAACGTTAGCCAACTCCGTTTGCCATAAGTCCTGGAAAAACACACAGTGTAAACTCGACCATGATCATTTCCTGCTGCTCAATTTGCTCCAAGCTCCTTAATCCTTTATTTATTCTTCAACCAAACTCCTTGTAAAGGGTGATTTGAAAGCATGAAATCATATAAAACATCATTTAAAAACACAACATACAAATAAAATAAAGGAAAGAAAACAAAAACTATAAAATGTAGAAACACTAAGCCATAATTACTTAACATCATCAAGTTACACAACTACTGCGTATCAAATGCCCAATTAAACAAATAAGTTTTAAGTTTGGTTTTGAAAAGGGCAACCTCGGTTATAGTACGCATGTCAGGGGGGAGCTTATTCCAAAGCTTAAGGCCAGCAACAGCAAAAGCCCTATCGCCCCAATGTTTATACTTTGATTTAGGGACCTGTAAAATGCGTTGATCAAAAGACCGCAAACACCGATTTTGTCCAAGCAGAGTTAAAAGCTCAGACAAGTACTCAGGGGCTAACCCATTCAAAGCCTTAAAAACAAACAATAAAATCTTAAAATCAATCCTAAAACACACTGGAAGCAAGTGGAGAGTAGCTAAAACCGGAGTAATGTGTGCTCTTCTAGGTGTGTCCGTTAAAAAACAAACAGCAGCATTTTGTACGAGTTGCAGAAGAGAAAGATATGCTTGACTCAGACCAACATACAGATCATTACAATAATCAAGCCTTGAACTAATAAAGGCATGTAAAGCCTTTTCCAAATCATGCCTGCTTAAAAAGGCTTAACTCTACTCAGCAGACGAAGTCGGAAGAAGCTCATCTTTAACACATTGCTAATTTGTTTGTCAAATTTCAAGGCACAATCGAAAGTAACGCCCAAATTTCTGACAGTTTGTCTGGTGTATGGAGTCAAAGATCCCAAACTAAAATTTGAATTTACTGCCATTCAGTGTTACCTTCATTTAAAGTAAGGAAATTGCGAGGAAAGCCACTGCTTGATGCAATTTTGCAAGCTATTTTAAGCAACACTGTCATTTGATTTTAGAGGAAGATAAATCTGCAGGTCATCTGCATAATTATGCTCGTTTATTATAGCCCCTAGTGGAAACATATAAGAAAACAAAGTAGGGCCCAGAATTGAACCTTGGGGCACACCACAATAGAGTGGAGCAGACGATGATGAGCAATCTCCTATTGTAACAGATAAATTTTGGCTTGGCAGTCCAAACAGCATGGATTCTGTTAAAGCATGATTCAGATGATTTATTGAACTCTTATTGTTAATGTTTTGAATTATTGTTTGTCCTTTTTGATGCTTTGATCCATGTCCAGTTTGCAGTGTGGCCTTTTTTAACGACGACATCCAACTGTGTGCGGTCGTATATTTTTTCAAGGGTTGAAACAACAGCGCACTGTTTTCTGAAAAAATTTAAATTAATGTCCTCACCTGGGCAAGAGACGTCAACACCATAGCAGAAATTCTGTTTCCGTTGTACCCTGAAATGAGTCTGGTCGGGAACGCTGTATGTTCTGGTTATTCATTATTTTAAATAAAAAAGGAATTACATTGTATAGTGCATAATGCTTTGCATCAATTAGTAAGTATTAAAGTGCTAAAATTTTTTTAACTGAGTATTAAATCTAATGCACATTAAAAGCACTTCATAAAAAAGCGGCTTCATAAACAAATAGTAATGGATAACTGACTGGTCTGAACACGTTTAATCTGTACGTATTTTAGGATATTTTACGTAATTTTAGATACGTATCCATCCTGCAATTACGTCCAGATAATATGTAAAGGCACTGTAAATATGTAAAAGCAAATACATATAGGACTGTTTTAATTTCAACCTGATCTCACGAATTTCCGTGGCATAGTCACGGAATTTTTTGCTCATTTTTCCGTGGCATTCTCACGGATCTCCGCATATTTCCGTGGCCCTGCCACGGACTTTCTTTTCCGTGGCATTCTCACGGATTGGTAACTCAACTGTTTTGTCCTATTTTCTTACCATTGTCGCTTCGGTTTAGGGTTAGATTTACATAAATGACATCCCTACCCAAACCCAACTCTAACCCCAACGCCAGGCAACAATTGATTAAAGTTTAGAAAATATAAAAGAATACATCAGAAAAAATAGTATAAACCAATACTTAAAGTGACAAACTAATGCAAACACCAAATCTAACCCTAAACCGAAGCGACAATGGTTTGAAAATAGGAAAAAGCAGTTGAGTAACCAATCCGTGAGAATGCCACGGAAAAAAAAGTCAAATATGCGGAGATCCGTGAGAATGCCACGGAAAAATGAGCAAAAAATTCCGTGACTATCCCACGGAACTTTGTGAGATCATGTTGTTTAATTTACATGCAAAAATGTACGTTTTGTGTGTGAGATCAGGCTGAGTTTGTCCTGAAGATAAACTTAGGTGTCCTGTAAATGGGACTTGCGACAATATTAAATCAGCAAAATTGCCTGTGCCAACATGCTTTAAGTGCAGTGCAATATTGACACAATGAAAAATAAAAACATTAATTTACAGAATTAAATTAGAAAAGAGTATACATTGTTTAAAACTATTTGTTGAGTCAACTTAAAAAACTTTATTTCCCCGCTGCCTTTTATGTTAAGTTGACAATATTTTCTTGTTGAAATAACTTGCCCTTCAAAGTGGAGTGAACCTTTAAAAATAAGTCATTATGATGAACTTTCCCAAGTTAAATATTATTTTCTAGTCCAGTTAATATATACATTTTAGCATATAATAAAGAGACAGGCCATTTGTTTTCATTTAAATAAACATATCATAAAGTGCATAAATAAAAAATTTAAATTATATAATTTGACACAAACATCACAGAATTTGCCAAAAGCACTCAACAGTCTAGAGGTAATTTAAAAAAAAAGGAACTTTTTATGCAGCAACTTGTTGCATAAATACTCTTAAAATAGCTGCTTCCACCAATGTTCAGAAGTTTTTGTAGAGCCTTAAATATTTACTTCTTGTGTCTTGTGGGATAGTCAATATAAACAGTGTAAACTACATCTATTAGGATTCAAAAATCCCTTGGGGGACATTTGAGATGTCAGTAAATACCAGACATAAAGATGAACATGCAGTGTATGAAGTGCATAAAGAGAATAACATGTTTTAAATGTCACAACTTGACACAAACATTACAACATTAGCCAAAGGCACACAACATCCTAGAGTTGTTTCAAAAAGCTACTTTTTACGTAGCATCTTCCTGCGAAGGTCATGAACACTGCTTCCACCAGTATTCATTAGAAGTTTGTGTAGAGCCTCAAAGGTTTGCTTTGTGTGTTTAGGATAGTCAATATTAACAGCGTAAAGCAGACCCATTAGCATTCTCTTCCTGATTTTTGAAATATGAATAAGACTAGTAAAGATAAAAATACTGAAAAATACTGGAAACCTAAACTTCAAATTATTTACATCTTTTCAACTATTTACAACTATATACAAGTCTTTACAACATCTGAACACTACCAATTATTTACATGATGCCAGAACTTGAAGCAAGCAAAAGCCAACTGCTGGTACAGAATGAAGGCATTTACCACTTCTATGCTAACAAAGTGGTAGAAAAGTGAGCGGTACCACATCTTGGTCTTTCGCAGTACTTTATAATACCCAACAATGGCATCGAAGAGAACAATTCCTCCCATGGACCTGTGTGGAAAATAATAGAACATATTACAACATGCAAATGCAACCAGGTAAAAAATAACTCCTCTGGACAATTTTGTACACAACACCAATAAAGAAATTCAACTCACTAGTTGTAGTCACATACTGCAGCAGATATAGGTACAGTGAGTTCTGTCTATCCTTCCGCTCTGGCTTTCACCCTCCTCTTTACGGTTTCCCTCTGCTAAATGGAGGGATGAGCACATGTGCACCTCCCTGGTGTTCTTCTATTCCACAAAGAGCAGCCTGTCGTCTCGTATCCAAGGCATACTCCCACAGGGAGCATATTTGGGTAGCTTGTTAACAATGGTTTATGGGTAGCCCAGGTGCTTGGTTCGAATGGTCCCTCAGGCCCAGATGCCCTTCTGGAGAAGGTCTCTGATTAATGACTTGCTTATGTAGAAATTGTCTACGTTTAACTTATGGCCAGTTACCAGCATCTTCTTACCCACTAGCGCCATTACTGATTCATAACTTAGCCCCTTGCTTTGTTCATTTTGTCCTTCAGGGGATTTGTCCTCATTAAATAAAAAATCCTATGTGTATCCTTGCTTTGGTCGCTACCATTCTCTCAACTGTTGCAATGTTTTGAAAATTTGAAAATTCTTGCAGGCATCTTGTATCTGCTTTACTGTAAAAAAAGAATGTTTTACAAACAAATATTATTTTGACGTTCTACTTCAAAATGTAATGATTTTGTCATTGAGCTACTTTAAGTTTTTTATTTTTTTGTGCTTAAATGCGTGTAAATTTCAATAGAACTGCTCAAGTAATATTAACATATAATTGTTTTGTCATACAAATCAATTGGTAGAAAAATTGACAAACACGTGTAAAAGATAATTCACAAACCCAGATAATAAATGCGCAGGCTCAGTATCGAAAAGCAACTGGGTGCAGGAGCTCAGAAAACAACAAAAACTTTTCTTTGAAGACTAAGGTGATTTAACTATGGTAAGTTCTGCAAATGGATAACCCATTAGTAAGTTGAGCAATTAATATAGTCAGAGTTGAGTTTGCTAAAGAACTTTTTTGCACAACCATGATGCAAATATGAGCGTGGCATCCGTGTCAGATCCCAAATGAAAAAATATTATAGTGTATTATAGTAAAATTACCATAGAAAAATGTAGTAAATTTACTCTAGTAAATACTGTAGTGTTTTTGAACCATACTATAGTAAATGTACTGCAGTAAACTGTATAAAAAGTACTATAGTAATTTAAAGCAATCTAACTATAAAAATGAAGTAAATTTACTCTAGTAAATACTTTAGTGTTTTTGAACCATACTATAGTAAATGTACTACAGTACACTGTATTAAAAGTACTATAGTAATTTATAGTAAACTAACTATAAGAAATGAAGTAAAATTACTCTAGCAAATACTATATTATAGAATGGTTCAAAAATACTAAAGTAAACTGTATTATACATATATTAAATACTATAGCAATTTATGGTAAACTTACTATAGAAAATGTAAAATTTCAGAAAAACATTAGTATAAAAAAATGACAGAAAAGGGTAAAATTATTACAGTTTATTGAACAATCGTTTATTTTACAAACATTGTTTTAGACATAAAACAAAAGTGTGCTTTTCAGTCCAAATTCACATTAAAACTAATATTAGATTTACACATTCCTTATAAAATATATCAAGTATTCCTTTATGACTTTAATACACTTAGTGTATTGTGCACTTTTAATAAATCAGTGTACTGTTCCTTAATTCAAACGACATTTAAAAAAATTTAAGACGTACACTTTTCCCATGAAATTTACAAATGCCAAGCAGTGAGAAAACACAAACATTATTGTTTCACTAATAAAACTGTGGTGTACTCACAGCATAATGAGTAAATGAATAGGTCCACTTGTAGTAACATTTTTTTAGTTTTTGTTGTGTTAATGACGGTTGGTAGATGATAGTCAGTCAGCCTCCTCAATGGTAAAGATCGAAAACTGCTCTAGACGCATTCGTACTTACCTGTGAGAAAACACAAAAATATGAACATACGTTCCACTAACAGAACTGTGGTATACTAACAACATAATAAATGTGGTACCTTTAAAGTTTTTCTGTGTGAATGATGGTTGGTTGAGAAAGTCAGCCAGTCTCTTCAATGGTAAAGATCCAATATTATGCTGGACGCATTCCTGCTAACCTGGGAGTAAACACACGAATATGAATTACTTTTCCACTCACAGAACTGTAGTATACTCACAACATAATAAATGTGGTAACGTTACCTTTAAAAGGTTTTATGACTGAAGGGCCGTACGTCAGTACTCAATGAGAGAAATTAAAACTTGCGCGGGAAATGTTTGTGCTAAACAGTGAGGAAACACATAAATATGAATTATTTTTCCACTTGCAGAACTGTGGTGTACTCACAACATAATAAATAAATGAATAAATGTGGTAACGTTTTATGAGTGAAGGGCCGTATGTCAGTACTCAACTGAGAGAAATTCAAACTTGCATAAGAAAAACACATAAATATTATTTATTTTTCCACTTACTGTGGAACTGTGGTGTACACACAACATAATACATGAATTAAAAAAAATCTGGTAACATTACCTTTAAAAGGTTTTATGAGTAGGATGACCATTTGGTAGAGAACAGAAAGCCAGTCAGTTAGTCCTTACTGAGAGAGATTCAAACTTGTACAGGAAATGTTTGCGCTTAACAGTGAGAAAACACACAAACATGAATAAATTGTCCACAACTGTGGTGAACTCAAAACATAATAAATGAATGAATAAATGTGGTAACATTACCTTGTAATAAAGTCTTGAATGACTGTTTGGTTGAGAACATACAGACAGACAGTCAGTTAACGTTCTACTGAGAAAGAAACACACATAAATATGAATGAATTTTCCACTTACAGAACTGTGGTGTACATTAATCTGCCGATAAAAATGAATCTCAGGCAATATTGCTGTGTCAATGTCGCGTTGTTTCGCCGTATGTCCAACATTACACAAATTTCCTTAACCAAGACAGTATTAAAATGAAGAGTCACGACAAACAACATGTTTTTGACGTTTAAAGATGCTTTAAAAAGTTTGGAAGAGTTTAGTGCTTACCTGTTAGCTCTTTATACGGTCCTGGCTGTTGCACTGTGAAACTCTGAGAGAGATGTGGGGGAGGGGCGCATGTCAAAATTAAAGCACATTTCTCCTTGCTATATTTTACATAATCATAATCATTACTTTTTTGCTGGTTCATTTTGACAGCTTTTAAGTGTTTTATTTGCAGGTGGAAAAACTGATCAGAAAATGTTTTTTTTTTCTTTTTTTTCAAATTAGTATTTGGACTTTGCAGGACTTAAAGTGAAAAAAAAAATCCTGAGCCTGAACTTTCTGTGACTCAACCAGGACTTTTAATAAAGCCCGTTTTTTCTATTAACCAATTCTATGAGCAACAGAACAGTCATATTTTTCAACGCATTAACAACTTATTGTGCCAAAAACTGCAAAAACAAGCTCCAGGTTTCAGAAGTTTACTGCACCAAGTGTCTAAAGCAGGGGTCTCAAACTGGCTTTGGGCCATTTCTGAGATGGACATCTTGTCGGAGGGCCGTAGAGCTATTTTAACATAAAAACACAATATTTCTGTATATGTACTTCATTTAAATTCTATTATTTAACATATAATAATACATAAAACAGTGCTTTCGTTCTATTTTATACTTAATTTATAAGAGTAAGTAAATCTTTTCTAAGCCTTATCTTAAATTAATAAATATTATAATAATACAAACTTTTTCTATTATTTTTACATTTTTCTATTAAAACCTTGCACTAAACTAACAAATTAAATTCCTGAATGCATTTATGAACTAATAAAGCCTATAGATTTATTTTGGACTTGAATATGTTTGATCTCTGTAAAAAATAATATTACTGCTCCATGTGTAACTGCATAGCAAGCAACATAGATATACTTTATTATTCACTCATATTGAGTTGAGTGAGCTGCATACATAGACTACTATAGACCAATTTCGTGTTTGCAAACAGAGATGACGTTTTTTTGTGGGCGGAGCCAAACTGGTTGCAGAAAGTGACTGCTCCGCAGAAGGGTTGTGAAGTGTTTTAGCATTAAACCGTGATTTTTATGGATCCGGTGTTCTGTCGAAGTCTGATTCCTTTATGTTTCCCTTTAGTGCAATGTTTCTTATAGCGTTTTAATCACATTACGTCTATTTTTTTAGATAGATAAAAAGTTTAAATGGCTTGGCTACTGATATGCATGTATGTAATGTATATGTATTGTTCTTTTTTGCTAAATCAAATATTTTTACAGTCTGAATCGCTAAAGTACATGTAAAAGCAATACTATCATGTATTATATATAGCGTTTATTAAATATTTCATAATTTTCCTGTTTTTTATTATTTCTTCCTTAATAAATTATAATTGTAACATGATAAAAACGCTATAAGAAACACATGAAGGGAACAGACTTCGACAGAACACCGGACATCTTCTCTACTTATTTTATATTCTAATTATTAAAAGATTTCCAGATGAATTCCTTGCTCCATTCTGTCCGTTTAAAGGGATAGTTCGGCCAAAAACGATATTAAACCCATGATTTACTCACCCCCAAGCTGTCCGAGTTGAATATGTCCATCGTTTTTCAGACAAACACATTTTCGGATATTTTAGAAAATATTTTAGATCTTTCTGTTCATTAAATGTAATGTCACGGGGTCCAGCAATAGTCCACGACCTTCAAGTCCAAAAAAGTGCGTCCATCCTTCACAAATTAAATCCAAACGGCTCCAGGATGATAAACAAAGGTCTTCTGTGGGTAATCCGTGCGGTGTTGTTGTAGAAATATCCATATTTAAAATGTTATTAACGTTATAAACTACCTTCCGGTAGCGCCGCCATCTTAGACTCAGGAGAGAGTATTAGCGTAGTGTACGCACTTTTCTTAGTGACGTATGACAAATTCGGAGGGCGGGGGCACAGAGCAGCAGCAGAGAAACTCTGTACGCTGCGTAAGCTCTCATCCTGAATGCGGATCACTCCAAGATGGCGGCGCTACCGGAAGGTAGTTTATAACGTTAATAACATTTTAAATATGGATATTTCTACAACAACACCGCACGGATTACCCACAGAAGACCTTTGTTTATCATCCTGGAGCCGTTTGGATTTAATTTGTGAAGGATGGACGCACTTTTTTGGACTTGAAGGTCGTGGACTATTGCTGGACCCCGTGACATTACATTTAATGAACAGAAAGATCTAAAATATTTTCTAAAATATCCGAAAATGTGTTTGTCTGAAAAACGATGGACATATGCAACTCGGACAGCTTGGGGGTGAGTAAATCATGGGTTTAATATCGTTTTTGGCCGAACTATCCCTTTAAGGGCTTATTGTAATCATAAACACCTACGTTTATCTTCAAATGATGTCTTTGACGATGGAATTCTATAAAAATGAAAGCCATCTTTTTTGGCATTCTTATTCTGACACTTAACAGCACAATCGAACATTTTCCAGTGAGTTATCTTGCTCTTTTCACTCGTGTCTAAATCATTTCCACTGTTTTTCTGCAACCGCATTGCGCGCGCAGCTTGCAGTGACGTAACTGTGACGTCTACTCTAAATTGGTCTATAGGCTACTTTTATCTTTTGTACGTTTCTCTTCATCTTTCCTCTTTTTATAATATGCGTTGCATTACAACTCGCACTGCTTATGAGGTGTCGCCAATGAAAGCTGTGACTTGAACTAACAAACCCCGCGTAGCTTTTCTCTGAGTAACAGTTGAGTAACCCCGAGTTACAGTACAGCTCTTCTCTGGACGAACACTCCAAAGTCCCGATCAGATTAACTGATCGCATGGTGACAATGATATGACTGAAGTGAGGTGCAGATGAGGAATAAAATCTGATCACGTATTCCGTTATCCTCCCTGGTCAGAGTGAGAGCCACTCATGGTTGCGTAGCAACGGAGGACGCCCAACCTCTCACGCGCTTAGGAATGAAAAAAGAACTGCATTGACTCGCGTTTAACACACGTTTTTAGACGCAACATATGAACGGCCCCTTAAAAATTTACATCAATAATTAAACAAATATAAAACTAAGTAAATGATAATCTTTCTGCGGGGCAGATTATATTATATTTTTGAAAGCAGACATGGGCCGCATAGAAGGGGAGGAACGGCCGCGGGCCGGGAGTTTGAGACCACTGGCCTAAAGCCTTACCGTGTTTTGTCCTTTTTCTTAAAGCAATGCCCAGCGCCACTTGTTTTTACTTTCTTCTCCAAAGCAGATGTATTCATTCTCCATAGCGTGCGTAGCCTACAAACTAATTGCGAACTGGTTCACTTTCTGCACAAGACCTGCCCTCCTCTCTAGCAATTGGCTAAGACAACCTAATATCATGCTCCGATTGGCTGTGACCGCTGACTCGTGAATCAAGGTGGTAGTTTGAAGGGGACCGGTTATTATTATCAGTTTGTTAATTCAAATGTAGCCGCGCGGTATGCGCGCTCATAATGGAAGTGAGACGCTCGTTTTTTTCCGTGCCGAAAGTGCCGCCGAGTGTAATTTGCAAGTTTTGCCTGCACCGGAGTCCGGACCTGCCCACTAGCCAGAAATCCGGCCCCCGGTCGGAATACTTTTAGCCCTGACTTTGTTACATTTCACCACTGAAGACAACTAGTTTGTGATTGAATACCTTACCTTTCACAAGACACCGTGCTTCGCTATGAACTCCCATAATTTCTCCATGGTCTGCCAGCAGCTTCAGGCTTTTCAACTTTCGATCCAAGAACATTCCCAGCGTGTGCAAGATATGCAGCTCAAATTTCACTGTTAAAATTTTGAGGCATTTTTCTTTACGCGATGAGAATGTCAGACTGCCAGTAGAACACCACTGAAGGTGACGTCCAAGGCGCTCCAATCACACAGCTTGTCAAGTGAATGGTCGAAGTTTTGGATGCTTCCAGGGCTTTGGTTGCTTCTTTGGATCGTGCCAAACAATTCACAATGTCATGCAAAGTCTCCTTGCTCATGCAGTTAAGACACTGTTCTTCATCACGTTCCACCAGAAGAGCACATTTCCATCGCATCTCTACGGATACTTTCAGTGTTTTTTGCAGACGATTCTGGAGATGTCACTGCTTAAAATAATGACTCAATGACACCAGATACCTCTTTGCCAAATATAAACTTTTAAACTATTGTATTGCCACACAGAGATATCAAATTTTTCGGAAATCATCCGTCCACAAATCCACATCACAGCCCCATTGCTCTCGGTCAATTGTTCCCTTAGCTCCGGAATTATGTCTTATCTTTAATCCTTGGCATATTTAGTGATCCTACAGGATACAGTAGTTGGATCGGGCAGAAGCTGATGCGCGTTCAAAAGGCCAGATCATGCCCCAGTGTCAATTTTAAAAAATCCATCGCCGCACATAGTCTCACATCATCTAATGTCTTGGCACACAAATTGCACAACCAAATTGTGCTATCGCCTCCATGTCTTCCCCTCTTGGAGGTTTGTAGCCTTTGGCAAAGTACATGTCAATTGTCGCACTGGAATACTCTGCTGTGCTGCTGCATGTCTCGACATGCTTCCTAAGATAAGACAAGCCTAGCTTCCGGCTATCAAATGCCAAAACTTTATGGCATGCTTTGCAAGCCGCAAAGCCACTTATGATGTTATTTTTCTGATCTCGTATTACACCACATTTTCTCCAAACATCTGATTATGCCTTTAGAAACGTTGTCAACTATTTTATGTACTCCATTTGCTCGCTCCAAATCCGCTAGAAGAAGCATCAACAAAAGTTGCACTGTCGCAGTGGTGGTGATGTGATGGGTCAAATGTAATCGTTGTTGCGTTTAATAGTAATTTTCACATAAATGTTGCCCATATTTTTTATCTGCGCTACTACCCGCCCGCAAGGAGTTAATTATCCGCCCATGAATCCCCACCCATGAATTTTAGGAATATCAAAATCCACCCATTTTAGCCACTTTTATGCGGGTACCCAACCTATTGCAGGACTCTGATGCCTCATATTTGACACGCTTTGTGGTATTCTTACAAAAGGCGCGATTGCAAACAGCACATCTAAAACCTTGTTTATTCACATATATCTCTGCACAGTAAGTTTATTTAATGCAGGATCACGAATGGGAAGGCATTTCTTTTGTGTTGCTTTTTACATTCCTGCCTAAAGGCTTATTATGCAAGTATTTTCTTTCCTCAGCTGTCAATCACAGATTATTTAGGAGCTTTCCAGCCTCCTTGAATATTGACTTCCCAACCAAAAAGTGACTTAGAAATTGTAAACCAATATATTGTTTTATGTGATGTGAATGAGTAGGAGAAAAAACTCTAGAATACGAGATCGTGTATTGAAAAGTCTTGGGAAAATAGAATGAGTAGAATGAAAGAATGAGTTTTGTGGACTTATATTAGTCACTTAAAAAATGTTAAAGGGAAATTCCGCCTTGAAATGATCCTAGGGTTAATAACAAACGTGTACCGAGTTCGACCGTTCACTGGAGTTTGTTTTCATGTTAGTCTAACGTGACCAGTGTTATTGCTAAACGCAAATTAGCATGTTATGGTAGCCTTCGGGGCATCAGTGCATTAAAAACGAAATCGCTATGTCTATACTACTAATAATGCTCAAAATAACCCCACACTTACACTGTAGCACAATGAGGGTCTCTATATGTAAACCGAAGCATTGAGAACTTTGCAAGTGTACAGGCAGTTTATTAAAAACAAACACTTACCGTTCACGTCTGGATCACATATCCATGCGGGCGCCATCTTGGGAAAACTGAACTCTCGCGTGAAAGCACAACACCTGTTCCACAACAACGGGCAACAACATTTCACGCGAGAGTTTAGTTTTCCCAAGATGGCGCCCGCATGGATATGTGATCCAGACGTGAACGGTAAGTGTTTATTTTTAATAAACTGCCTGTACACTTGCAAAGTTCTCAATGCTTCGGTTTACATATAGAGACCCTCATTGTGCTACAGTGTAAGTGTGGGGTTATTTTGAGCATTATTAGTAGTATAGACATAGCGATTTCGTTTTTAATGCACTGATGCCCCGAAGGCTACCATAACATGCTAATTTGCGTTTAGCAATAACACTGGTCACGTTAGACTAACATGAAAACAAACTCCAGTGAACGGTCGAACTCGGTACACGTTTGTTATTAACCCTAGGATCATTTCAAGGCGGAATTTCCCTTTAAGCACCCGACGCCAGTGGTCCCGCACGCCACACCACGCCACTTCATTTCACCAGACCCAATCTCTGACCCACAGCACCCCACGTCAGCGGTCCCGCACTCCACACCACAGCTCTTCACAGCACACACGCTCTTCTTATGAGTGCTTCCAAAGACCAGGTAGGTGGAACCAGCACAGAGAGGTAGAGGAGCTATTTCCATTAGCTAATGGAAGTAAGTATATCACCTGATGTTCTTACTGAAAGTGGTATTTTTTGCAAATTGGACAAACATTTTTCATTCCAATTTGACTTTCAGAATTCCAATGGCGGTTCCTCTATCTTCTGACAACAGTAAGGCAGGTGATTCCTTACTGACAGCATGACTTGCTAATGCTGTTGTAACAAGCTAATTTCTCCAGTTTGGGATCAAAACCGCATAACAGCGTGATTATTTGATGCTTCATGGCGGTAAGAAAAAAATCCAAACCGTCACAGCCCTACGCGTAATAACACATAAGAATTATAGTAATATGATACAAATCAGAGCATGTTGGTACAGGTCTGTGGCGGGTGGATGATTTGTTTTTTGGCTGCAGATTTGGGTGACATTAACTCATCTGCGTATCTCTAATTATCCAGTGTTTTGCTTTCCACACTTTTTTTAAAGGTCAACAAATCATTGCTCTCGTAAGCAGAGAAAAAAAGTACTCCACTTTGTTGAGCCTGCATGTCCTCCATCGCGCCATTAAGTCATACGTGAAAGTAGTTGAGTTGATAGGAATTTTTTCACTTTTTTAATGACGTAAAACTTTACTTTACTGGGGAATATCTGATTTGTCTGCTTACATGGCACACGCAATTGCACGTATCCGATTGATTTCCGATTTATTACAACAAATGAGTGAGGCCTGAATTTCATCTGAGAAAATAATTCAACAATCATATCCAATCTGTGCCAAATGAGAGGAAAAAATCGGAATTCGGTCACTTGAACCATGCAGTGTAAATATTGCCCAAGACAGGTTCAAAAATCAGATGTGGGGGTTAGGTTAGGGGAACTGAACGCCTTGTAGGCTGGCTCAGGCACAGGTACACTTTTAAAACATTATGTTTGGGATAAAAGAAGGAAGAAGAAAATGTACAATCAAATATAAATTTGATTCCATACCACTCAGCTCTAATAAATAAAAACAAACACTATACAGAAAGAGTAAAATAATAAAAACAAAGTCCAAAATATAAGGAGGCGTTCTTTTGTTTAGCTGTCGTACATTGGGTTTTGAAAAAAGATAGGTGGCAGGATAAAAAAGAAAAGAATAATTAAAATAAATAAGGGGTAATTTGGGTTACAGTAACATAAGACTTGGGGTTGGGTTTAGGGAATAAATGAGTTATGTTTAGGGTTCCAGGAGTTGGGTTTAGAATAAGGTTAGGGTGAGGGAAAAAAATGTTTAATAAACACATTGTGGTTATGAGATTTTGGGTTTAGGCACAGAGTGAGTAAGAGGTTAGAAAATATAATTTCAATCACTCTTGTTTTGTATTTTGGGGTTTTGGGTTTAGAAAAAAGAGTGTGTAAGGGGTTAAAAATTATAATTTCAATAACTCTTGTTTTGCGTTTTTAGATTTTAGGTTTAGGTTAGGGTTAAAAAAATTTAGTAAACACAATGTGGTTAATAAGATTTTGGGTTTAGGCACCGGGTGGGTTAGAAAATATAATTTCAATCACTCTGGTTTTATGTTTTTGGATTTTGAGTTTAGTCAAAAGAGTGGGTAAGGGGTTAAAAATAATAATAAAATAAAATAACTCTTGTTTTGTGTTCTCCACCCCTTTGATCTCTATATAATATTTATTTGTTCTTTATTTGGCCTCCCCTTCCAGCAATACTTCAACGTTTATTTATGTTTGTGAATAAAATGACCCCTACACGCTCCTTGTTTTGTCTCATTGCAATTCACATCGGCTCCTAAAAGAGTGATCAAATAAAGAAAAATAAAGAAAAAAAAGAAAAAATAACCCACAAAAGTACACACAATTTTTTTTAAATATAAATAAGTGCTAATAAAATAAGTGCTACCTTTTAAAGGCTTCCACTGCACACCACACAAAAGAGTGATATTTATTAATGTTAATGAGCCTTGTGAGTTGCAATCTTTGTCTCATGTTACTTTTTTAAAAAACAATCATCTAAAATTACCTGTATATTAAAATATTAAAAAAAAAATTAAAACCCAAAGTGCCCCTGGTTTTTCGGACTTTTATTTTGAAAGATACTCTCTATTCACTGTCCTCGTGTTTTAACAGGGAATTATGCCAACAGGTGGCGCCACCTCTCCGACGCTACACCTGCTTCCTTTTAAAGATTAAATATCCCTTCACCTGGTTGCGGGTCCTAACATAAAAATTAAGGGATAGAAGAAAACGTAAGTAAAAATAAAATTTTTAATTTTTATAAAATATCATAAATAAACTCAAATGAAATAAAATTTTTCATTTAAACCCTCAGGATGGATTGTATTCAGGACCCGCATCCAACGTCGCTAAGCCGCTCGTCTCTGTCCGATGGACCATGTGGTATTGGACTCTAATCCCGTTATACGTAAGTGACTGATCGAGTGCGTCTTAAAATGATTATTACCCTTATTAATATAATACAAATGTTGCTTCAATCTGGCTTCCAAAGGATTTTTTGTTTCTCCTACGTAGAGTTTTTGACAAAAAGTACATTGAATTCCATACACTAAATTCGAGGTCTTTAATTCCATGTTACCTGTTGTCAGTGTACCTACTCCTGTAGCACTATTAAAAGCTACTTGTAGTTTAAAAAAGTAATTTTCCAAACTCAAGTCTTGCATCTTGGAGGTCAGTTTGGCTCTGACTAGTATATCCTTTAAATTTCTATTCCTCCTATATGCCATAACTAATCTATAATTTTCCAAGCCACCCTGTTTTCCCTGCTTCTTCTGGAAATGGGACTTGAACTCCCCACCCAGTCGGCCCAGGGATTGTGAGTACGTAACCACAAAAGGTATCATATTTTCATTCTTCTTCAGAATTTTTAAGCTTTTATTTTGAAAAGTTTACTAACTTCTGCCTTAATCCTTCTCAAAAATCTTTTAGAATACCCCCTTGGCCTCAGGGCTTTAAAAAGAGTGCCGGTCGCCCTATCCACATCGTCGGGAAAGGTACAAATTCTATTAAACCTAATGAGTTGAGATTTTATCAGACCTTCATAGGTATGTTTGGGGTGATAGCTGCTTTTATACAGAAGAGCATGTCTGGCCGTCTCTTTAAAAAAGACCCTCGTAGCTAAGTTTTTCATATTATTAATTGCAGGATAAAAGAAGACCTGTGTGTCAAGAAACTCAATTTTATCTGCCTGTACATTATGGGTAAATTTAATAGCATCATGATGGGTATTTAGTATCTCTATAAAATTATGAAACTCATCCAAAGAGTGCTCACAAAGTCCAAAGATGTCGTCCAGATATCTAAAATATCTAAGAGGCAATTTGGGGCACTTTGTGAACACGTTTCTTCCCACATGCTCATATATATGTTGGCATAGGCCGGGGCAAACTTTTTGCCCATGGCCGTACCTATCATTAAATTCGAAATCGTTTCTGGATAAGCTCAGCTCCAAGAGCTGCAAGATCTCCCTATCTGGTCTTGTGGGGTCTGGAAACATCTGGTACATCCTCTTAATAGCCTGCAGGCCTAGGTTTGTATCTATATTTGTATATAATGAGCTTACATCTATAGAGAAAAAGAGTGTCGAAGATGGAACTTGTAAGTCTTTAAGTTTCTGCACAAAATCATACGTGTCCTTGACATAACTAAAGTGTTTTTGTGATAAGGGGTTAATAAAGTGATCTATGTACTCTGCCGCTCTACTGGATTCAGAGGAACAGTCGCTAACGATGGGCCGTCTGCAGGGGACTTCGGAGGGAACGGTCCACTGTTCACAAGGTTTGTGGATTTTGGGGAGGAGGTAAAATTGTCTGGGCCTAGGAGGATCCAGACCAAGAAGGTAAGATTTCTGCTTTTTATTAATATATTTATTGAAATACAACCCCAAATCAGAAAAAGTTGGGACACTGTAGAAATTGTGAGTAAAAAAGGAATGGAATAATTTACAAATCCCATAAACTTATATTGTATTTACAATAGAATATAAATAACAAATCAAATGTTGAAAGTGAGATATTTTGAATGTCATGCCAAATATTGGCTCAGTTTGGATTTCATGAGAGCTACACATTCCAAAAAAGTTGGGACAGGTATCAATAAGAGGCCAGAAAATTTAAATGTACATATAAAGGAACAGCTGGAGGAGGACCCATGTTTAGGAATAGGAATGTTGTCCCATTCTTGTCTAAAACAGGCTTCTAGTTGCTCAACTGTCTTAGGTCATCTTTGTCGCATCTTCCTTTTTATGATGCGATGAATGTTTTCTGTGGGTGACAGATCTGGACTGCAGGCTGGCCATTTCAGTACTCAGATCCTTCTTCTACGCAGTCTTGACATTGTAATTGATGCAGTATATGGTCTGGCATTGTCATGTTGGAAAATGCAAGGTCTTCCCTGAAAGAGACGACGTCTGAATGGGAGCATATGTTGCTCTAAAACTTGGATAAACCTTTCAGCACTGATGGTGCCTTTCCAGATGTGTAAGCTGCCCATGCCACACGCACTCATGCAACCCCAAACCATCAGAGATGCAGGTTTCTGAAATGAGCGCTAATAACAACTTGGGATGTCCTTGTCCTCTTTAGTCCAGATGAAATGGCGTCCCAGTTTTCCAAAAAGACCTTCAAATTTTGATTCGTCTGACCACAGAACAGTTTTCCACTTTGCCAAAGTCCATTTTAAATGAGCCTTGGCCCAGAGAAAACGCCTGTGCTTCTGGATCATGTTTAGATATGGCTTCTTTTTTGACCTATAGAGTTTTAGGTGGCAACGGTGAATGGCACGGTGGATTGTGTTTTACAAAGTATTACAGAGCCCATGTTATGATTTCCATTACAGTAGCATTCCTGTATGTGATGCAGTGCCGTCTAAGAGCCCGAAGATCACGGGCATCAAGTATGGTTTTCATGCCTTGGCCCTTATGCACAGAGATTGTTCCAGATTCTCTGAATCTTTGGATGATATTATACACCGTAGATGATGATAACTTCAAACTCTTTGCAATTTTTCTCTGAGAAACTCAGAAAACTATTTTTCGCTGCAGCATTGGGGGAATTGGTGATTCTCTGCCCATCTTGACTTCTGACAGACACTGCCACTCTGAGAGGCTTTTTTATACCCAATCATGTTGCCAATTGACCTAATAAGTTGCAAATTAGTCCTTAAGCTGTTCCTTATATGTACATTTAAATTTTCTGGCCTCTTATTGCTACATGTCCCAACTTTTTTTGGAATGTGTAGCTCTCATGAAATCCAAAATGAGCCAATATTTGGCATGATATTTTAAAATATCTCACTTTCAACATTTGATATGTTATTTATATTCTATTGTAAATACAATATAAGTTTATGAGATTTGTAAATTATTCCATTCCTTTTTACTCACAATTTCTACAGTGTCCCAACTTTTTCTGATTTGGGGTTGTATAATTGATCAATTGTGTCATGAATCATTTGACGAGTCTCCTGTGGGATGGAACATAACAGGGGCTTATAATGTTGCTCATTGCTCAGCTGTCTGTTTGCTTCTAATAAGTATTGGGATTTGGTCTTAATAACAATTTGTGAGCCTTTATCAGCAGGTTTTATCACAATTGAGTTGTTATTTTTAAGTTTATTTAGAGCTTGCCTTGCTCCTCTGTGATATTCGAAGTTCTACTTCCTCTGCTTCTGTATCTAGAAAAGCTACTCAAATCCTTCTTAATTACCTCCTGAATAGGCCCAGACAACGTTGTGGAATCCGGCTCCCAAATGGAAGGGTCTGTAAATGGTCCATGCTTGTATGTTGACTGACATTGAAAATGATCTAAAAGCTTAAGTCTTCTGTGATAACAGTGAACAATGCCTCTGGAGTTCCCCGCGGTTCACCTGGCTGGGATTGGGGATAAAAGTTAGGCCACACTCACGCTATCCAAACCAAACCGCGCTCGGGCGCGTTTGACCCCCAAAGCCTGGTTTGTTTGACTAGTGTGATCGCTCTGTTCCGCGCCCGGATTGTTTAATCCAAGCCACGGCCGGGTTGCAGAGGTGGGCCGGAGCGCGGTTCACTTGGACTCAGGCGCGGAAGGCTGTGGTGTGAGCGCAATCGCGCCTGAGCACGATTCAAAAGGTGAAGACGTCAGTTACGCAACCACTCACCTTCATCTGCCTCCGTAAAAACCTTTTGATGCGAGCAGCGGGGTTACGTGAATGTCCGAGCTGCGCACGTGACAGTTCAACTAAGCAATATGATGACATGTGAGAGGGCTGTCTGTAATCGCGCACCAAACGACTCGCAAACGAATAAAAAACACAGACTTAACATTACGGTGGGTTACAGTGTTAAGAGAGAGCTTTACTTCCTGCTTTTTTCAAAACAATCGCATCTTAATGACGAAAGCGCGCCCGGACTCGGATCGATAAAAAGTACAGTGTGAGTGCGTGCACCTGGGGGAGTTGGGAGGGGTGACAATCGCGCTGGGGCATGGTTTGGTTTGGTTTGGATAATGTGAGTGCGCCCTTAAGCCCCTCTCCAAAACCTACATCTCAACTACAGTTAATCTATAAGAAGAAAGGTTGGTTATGTTTGATAGGTGGGAGGTCGTGGAATCCGACTCCTTCCCACCTAAAAGCCAAAACTCAAGAATGTTTGTTGCAGTTTTAGGAGTCCAGTTGCAGTTTTAGGAGTCCAATGAATTGGATCACGTGATTCTGTACAGAATAGAAGTTTACTTAGATCAGGCAGAAACTGACATTTCTTCTCAATAAAAGCATTCAGTTTACCTATGAGCGATTGTACGTCCTTTTCCAAAACATCCGCAAAATTAATCAAAGGAACGAAAACCTGAGCATTGGGAAACCTCAATCTACACGTTCTCAGTAACTGTTGCAACTGTTTACATGAGGTTGCCATCTCCTGTGATGCCAGACAATTGTTAAGTCCCACTGACAGAACGACAACCTCCGTAAAGAGCTGTGGTGATATTTTTTCCAGGACCCATTAATATGGTAAAAGGTAGCAAAAGGTAGCTGTCCCGGTATGAAAGGCTGTGTGAATATGCAATTTGGCGAAAAAAGCGAAAATATAAGACACATTTTACGCCAGACTACATGAAAGTGTAACCCTGAGTTAAACATTACAATCTTGCACGGTGTACAGTTTGTAACAGTGACTTCAGCATTGCCCATGCGGGGTTAAATAATTGTAAAATACATGTCGAGGTGACTTCACAAGTTTAATTTCATGTGCATTTTTTTCAAACCGGCTAGTTGCTATTTAGACCTGTTTAAGGTTGCAATGGAATATAAATAAAAACAGTTTACATAAATAGTATAAGCAGGTTATAAATTGTAAAAGTGATCTACATATTTTAATATATTAATTAACATATTAATTGGGTAACACTTTACAGTAAGGTTCATTAGTTAATTTTTTTACTACATTAGTTAACATGAACTAATAATGAACTTCACTTATAAAGCATTTTTTTTTTATCTTTGTTAATGTTAACTTAAAGATTTACTAATACACAATTTAAATCTTGTTAACATAAGTTAATGCACTTTGAACTTAGCCTGGTTAGCCAGACCTACATCAAGATGTAAGGTCTGGCAACTCTTCACACAAACGGCTCAATGCAAGGGGCGGGATATAAGGTTGTCCCTCAAAATGCCTCTGCACGCAATAGGATAGCGCTATGACGGATCAGAGCAACGAAGAAGGTGACGTAGTTACCGTAACCAGTCGGCAAAACTCCAAACACATCTTTCTTGCTTAAAAAGGACTTCAGTAGGGTTTATTTGCTCTTCTCTCAAAGAAAAACATAAGTCTAAGTCCTCCAGAGTCGCGGCCAAAGCCGCTTCAAAAGATAGATGTTCGCCAGCAGCAGCAGCCATTCTCTGTTTTCAAGTAGGAACCGTTGCAGCTCTGTCGTCATCATGTTAAGCCCGCCCCACAGACGCTACATACGATGTGATTGGCCTGACCAAATTTTGGTTTTTGGACCGGTTAAGTGTATTGTGAGTGCCTAGACTAAACCCTGGCAGCAAATATATTTTGCGGCCGCTAGGGTGCGTCTAGATTTCTAGGCTACTTTGAACTAACATGAATAAACCATGAACAGCTGTATTTTTATTCAATAACGTTAACAAAGATTAACAAATACCGTAAAATATGTAGCTACTGCTCACGGTTAATTCATGTTAGTTAATACATTAACTAATGTTAACAAATGAGAACTGTAAAGTGTTGCCAATAATTGCGTAGGCCTATAGAAATATTATGGAATGGGGGGGTAGGGGGCTTTGGGATACCTCCCTGAAATGACTTTTTGCAGATTGGGATGTCTGCACTTGTAAGCATAATGTAGCCATGGTCGGGTCATCAATATGTCCAGGTTTTTTATCAGACATGGGTGGCACAAAGTGTGAATACTAATCTGAGAAGTGCACTATTGTTGTAGAAATGTTTATGATGATTAAAGGAACAGTATGTAAGAAATTTATATCAATTAATCATAATATGGCCCTGATATGTCACTAGACATTAAGAAATCATTTTTATTTCAAATACTTATTCTATCACTGACAACAGTGGTCTGGCCAGGATATTGTCATTTAAAAAGTGGAGTTGCAGCCCTCAACTGATGTTTATGTTGTCATTTTGTTTATTGGCCACCAGTTGTGTGATTGCAGTACCAGTTTTAGCCACAAGTTTTGTGATTGCAATACCAGTTTTGGCCACAATCCTACATACTGTTCCTTTAAGGAAATGCACAACAGTCATGGTGAAAAACTGTATTACATTCCTTTTCTGCTTGAAGGCTCAGCTGCTCTGGTCGACTTAGTTGTATAGAGCTCGGGAATCGACGTTATCGCAAATTGCGTAGAAATGCATTGTGGGAAGGATCCGCCGTATTGTACGCTACACACAAGCAAACAGACGCTAACGTACATTGTACGGAGATTCAAAGAAAGTGTTATGAATCGAAAGAAAAAGTTGGAGAAGGTGTCTTATAAAGAGAAACTAAACCAAGACGTCAAGGTACGATACCTTAAAAAAAAAAAATGATATCGACGGCATCGATCCCTACTGCCATGAAGTGTGGTTTGGCGATCTGAGTAAACTACCGCAGGTAACGTTCTTAGATCTTTTCGCATATCTTGTGTGTGGTGTAAGCGCATACATGCATACAGCATTTAAGAACCATAAATCTCTCGAAGCCCTCCAGCATTTTACAAATGGATGAGTGCAGGATCTTTAAATGTATTGCGTGAACGACCAGAAAACCATCGTTCGCACAAAGGTATGTATCGAAAACCTGCCTCACCTGTAGCACTTTTTAGCCATGTTTCTTTAC
Organism: Paramisgurnus dabryanus; assembly: GCF_030506205.2. Lineage (NCBI taxonomy): Eukaryota > Metazoa > Chordata > Actinopteri > Cypriniformes > Cobitidae > Paramisgurnus > Paramisgurnus dabryanus. The sequence continues at coordinate 7,856,447 of NC_133338.1, read as the reverse complement.
ATTGTCAGTGCAACCTTTTAAGTCATAACAGTTTTTAACAGCAGAGCCGCAAAATCTCTGTATATATCAAATCTGATACAGAATAATAGCCACAAACCTTATATACTTTTTAATGTTTTAAATAGGTTAATTAATCCTCCAGATCAGGCTGGTATTGTCTCTTGCGCTCTTTTGTGTGACAGATTTTGTAAATTTTTCATTGATAAAGTGTCCAATATCCGAACTGCAACCCATCATGTTGTGCCTGATCCAAGCATTATATCACTATGTACAGCTGTCTTTGAAGATTTTGTACCAGTATCTATTACCGATTTATCCAAGACGGTTCAAGGTTTAAGATATTCCGTTTGCTCTTTGGATAGTCTTCCAGCTAAACTATTTAAAGATGTTTTTGAGACAATTGGGCCTTTTGTTTTAAGTCTGATAAATATGTCCCTATCAGCCGGATATGTTCCAGTGGCTTTTAAAAAGGCCATTGTACAACCCTTACTGAAGAAACACAACTTAGACCCCTCCGTTTTGTCTAATTATAGGCCTGTTTCTAAGCTCCCCTTTCTATCCAAAGTTTTAGAAAAAGTGGTATATGTATATGCCCAACTACAATCACACCTAAGTTTAAACAAAATCTGTGACAAATTCCAGTCTGGTTTTAAATCCGGCCACAGTACTGAAACTGCTCTTTTAAAAGTTTTTAATGATCTTCTGCTAATTTCGGATGCTGGTACATCTGCTGTACTGGTACTTTTAGATTTGACTGCAGCGTTTGATACTGTTGACCACAAGATTCTATTGTCCAGACTTGAGTCTTGTGTTGGCATTAAAGGTACTGTTTTGAATTGGTTTCGGTCATATCTGTCAGAGAGGTCTTTTACAGTGAACCTTGGACCTTTCAATTCAAAAAGCGCCCCAATTACTAGCGGGGTCCCTCAAGGATCAATTTTGGGCCCAGTTTTATTTTCATTGTATATGTTACCTTTGGGATCTATTTTCCAAAAATACAACATCTCTTATCATTGTTTTGCGGATGACGTCCAAATTTACTTACCGTTGAACACTAAAACAAACTCAGTAGAAGTACTGAGAAATTGTTTGGGTGAAGTAAAGGATTGGATGTCACTGAACCTTCTGAATTTAAACAATGACAAAACTGAAGTTATAATTTTTGGAGATGCAGATATCTCAGGCTTGGATGCTTTTGGCCCAACATTTTCAAACTGCTGTTCTTATGTAAAAAGCCTTGGCGTTTTAATTGATAGCACTTTTAAACTTGACAGGCAAATTAGTTCTGTGGTAAAATCAAGCTTTTTTCAACTTAGACTTCTTAGGAAGGTCAAACCCTATCTGCCACATAGCCAACTGGAAAAAGTTGTGCATGCTCTGATTACAAATCGTCTAGACTATTGCAATTCATTATACTTTGGTCTTGATCAGGGCTCGATCCGCCGTTTACAATTAGTTCAAAATGCAGCGGCACGTCTTTTGACAGGTAAGAAGCGAAATGAACACATAACCCCTATATTGTCGACTCTACATTGGTTGCCTGTTGTTTTTAGAATCCATTTTAAGATTTTATTGTTTGTTTATAAATCTTTAAACGGATTGGCACCTATATATTTATCTGACATGCTTACTTTGCATACTCCAAGTAGGACTCTGAGGTCTACTGGCCAGCTGTCTTTACACTGTCCAAGGTCCAGACGAAAAACAAGAGGAGACAGAGCTTTCTCAATAGCAGGCCCAACACTTTGGAATTCGCTCCCTCCTTATATTAGAGCAGCTACCTCTGTGGAATGTTTTAAATCATTGTTAAAAACCCACTTGTTTGCATTGGCTTTCGAATCATGACTGAGCAGTGACATTTTATTTTTTTGTTTTTTTTTAATATTGTTGGAATATTTGTATCCTGTGTTTTTACTGTATTTTATACTTGTACAGCACTTTGGGGCAGTGGTGTCTGCTTGTAAATGTGCTTTAGAAATAAACTTTGACCTTGACCTTTGACCTTGACCTGCCAACCTTGGAAAAAAATTGAGTAGCAACTTACTGCAGTGGGAATGGCGCGAGGTCAGGCACATTTGCTGATCAGTAGTGATTGAGTTCACATGATCACTTATCACAACTTATTACCAAGCACATAGTTCCATAATGTCATGGGAAATTATAAATAACAAAGAATCAACAAATACCATGCTATATCCTTGTTTTATTTTCCAGCAGGCCCGTTGACATGAAGCTCTACTGGGGCACAGGCCTCCCACTACTTTTTCTTTAACATACCTAACATGAACAGTATTAATATGTTTTAAGGCATAAATGGCATGTTAGCAGATTTGCATTCTACAGTACTGATGATAATGAGTCTTTTACAAAAATGTACAATAACATTATTAAGCTGCTACTACAATAAATTATATGTGCATGATTGTTTGTGTATATTATCTGCATAGTGTCTAAACCTCCTGAAAAAAACATCATAGACAAGCATAAGTACCATGCTGGTTTGGTGCTGGTTTAGCTAAACCAGCACGATAATTAAGCTGGTCTATGCTAATGGTAGTGTCCTAAAGTAGATCTAGTGAACTAAACAGTAATATCATATCTAACATTACAGAACAGTACACAAACATGTGTTGATTTTCCCAACAATAATGCAGACCTCTATACTTGGTTTTGACTGGCTGAGCATATAGTTCGTTTTACCTCCCTCATCATCTATACTTTCTGCTTCTATTTCCTTGCTCTGCACAACAAAAATCTGATGAACATCGACTGGAGCCAGTAACAATTGAGTAAGAATAAGATTGATATTATTTAGAAACTTGCTTTTGTTTTGTCATGTTTTCTCGCGTGCTCTTCTGAGTGAGCGGCGACTGAGTGCTACAAAAAGTAAACACAGACGCTCCGCTCGCGGACATCGATTTCTACGTGCTTGCACCAGTTTGTCTTTACCGTTAATGTGGAACTGCAACGCGTTTACAAGCGTGAATTACTTTGCTAATCGCGGCACAAGACTATATGAAATGTAAATGAATATACTGGCAAATAAAGTAAAAATTTTAACTTGGAGCACAACATAGGACACTGGGTACAACAGATTTACACTGGGACACGTGCAACAGTAAAAGGGGTCTATACGCCCCTGGTTGGCAGGCTTATTAAAATGGATGCACTTCACGATTCCCATACCCTGCCCATTTACCTTTAAAACTGGTTTTATTTAACTTGCACCTTGTTTTTAACAAATAGAAATAGGGCTGTCACGATTATGAAATTTGGCTGACGGTTAATTGCCTAATAAATCATGGCAGTTATGACGATTAATTGCCTGTTTTAGGGATTTGCCGATTATGACGATTAATTGCCTGTTTTAGAGCTTTAACGATTAATTGCCTGTTTTTGGGCTTTGTTTTATTGCTTTATTTCTCATTCATTTTTTGTTTGTTTATGAAATAATTTTCACACATTGTTGTGATTATTTAAATTAAATTTGATTAAATTTTAAAGTTTTTCCTAGCAGTAAATATTAATACACAACACATATTTAAAAGTACTTTTTTAATAGATATGTTTTTAAAAAACTGAATATTCTTTATCAGAAATAAACACAACGAAGTATCTGAAAATAACTCTAAATAAAAATGCAATCAAAATAAACTGCCTATAACAGAACAGGCCTTAAATAGTAGACAATTCTACTATGCAAACTGATCTCTTTTACAATTATTGATTGAACTACAGATTACGAGAAAGAAAAACAAGCATGTTTACTTTTTCTGGCTTAAGGCAACATCTAACAGGGCTTACAATATTGCCAGCTGTACTGAACATTCTTTCAGAAGCAGTACTTGTTGCACAAATGCACATGTACTTTCTTGCCAACTTGGAGATCAAAGGAAACCTGGCTTCATTGTCTCGCCACCACATAAGAGGATCTGCAGAGGTCTCTAGTGCCTCTTCCTGTAGGTACCGTGTTAATTCAGTATCTGCCTGGACTCTTTTGGGTACCCCATGGTCATGGATAGATGCTTGACCTCTTCTGCTCTGCAGCAGATCACACAGCCTCTTCTTTTTTGGTGCCGGTGGTGTTGTAGACTCATCACCTTCTGACACAGCAGCTCTGCTGGTGGACGCTGTAAAAAGTCAAAAGAAGCTATTAGTATTTTTAGATTATTTATTAACATTTTAAACTAGATTTTTTCAATTAACTTGATTGAACTACATAAATGTGATCTCTTTTAAAGCTCACGTAACACACGCTGTTTCTGCATTTCTGATATTAATCTGGAGTACCTATGGAGTAGTATGACATCCTTTATATCTCTGAAGAGTCTTTAGTTTAATCAGATTTATAAAAGAAAGATTAGCTTTACCGAATCTTTCCGATAACGTACGAAAAAATGAAGAAGGAGGAGTTATAACACGAGAGGAGCGAGTACGAGTCATGCAACACTATACAACACTGTTTTAACTTATGATTCACTACATGTTCGTGTCATTTATATAATATACACGCGCCTATTTCCAACATAGACAGAAGTCTTACTTACCGCGTGTAACTCGTCATGAAAATCCACCGCATCAAACACACACACGCAAAACTCCGCTGCTAATCCGGATAATAAACTATATCCATTGTTTCCATAAGGCTGGATGTCTTCTCCTTACATCCAAAAACACACTTCTTGTTGTGCCATTGTTGACTTTTGAAATTAAACAAAGCTGAGTGGCGTGATAAGCTGTTAGCAAGCTCTAGCGTCTCCCGCTGACTGACGGCTGGGCGGGGTTTTCCAGGGGAAGTTTTCCGGCGGAAGCCCATATAAAGAAGTGATACGTATCGAAAACCCCTGAAACGTCAGTTAGAACCGTAATCGAAAAAAATTAGCCGAAACTTGTACGAAGCCTGGCGAAGTGCATTCGGCACAGAAATACTCTGAAACACGCCCAACTGCATTTTTGACACTTTGCCTACGTTTAGCATGAGGAAACAACTCTATAACTGTGTTAATAAGTCAGAATGCTTGAAATACCATTAAACCCCCCCTTTAAGTTATTTGGTAAAATATTTTTGTGTATTTCTCACCTTCTTCAACTGTATGTTCTTCCTCTGTCATTTCCATCAACTCCTTTAGAAGCTGGTCTTTGGTTTCATCTTTATCTGTAGCTCATCCAAAGCGGTCCCTGTATCTTGGGTCAAGAAGAGTGGCCTTTCTCAGGAGCTCTTGAAGTGAAGCAGATTTATACTTTCCATCAAGGACGTCACACATTTTTTTCTTAATGTTTGCTGTCAGAATTGTGTCCTTGGGGTCAGGGGATAAAACATCTTCCCTTAAAAGGTCAAGTACAGGTTTCACTGAAGACACAGTCACATAGTTTTCCCCAAAAAGTCAGCCACAGGTTTTAATGCTGCATTAATGGACTCAAGAACAGAAACATCCTGCCATGTTGGGTTTAGGTGTCCATGCTTTCTGTCATCAAACAGGACACGTCTGTTTGCAGGAAGTTGTTCAAGAACTCTGTCGATCATTTTTTGTTTTGTACCCCATCGTGTCGAGACATCCTGAAAAAATATGAATACACAAATGTTTGTATTCTTAAATATACAACTTACAAAACATAATTAACAAAACTATCTGACATTACAGTTTTGAAAACAAATATTACTTTATGAAATAATTTTAAGCATAATGGTTAAAATAATTTAAAATACAATACATTAGTAAAATAATTCACTCACCAGAACTAAACTATGCTGGGGAATGTTGGTCTCCATCTGTGCCTTTTTCAGGTCTCTTTTTTTATCCAGCTCATGCTGAAAGTGCTAACCAGATTCCTACACAGTCCAAGGGCACGAGCTGTGCGTTCCTTTTCACTTGCTACAGTATGGCATTGGTTACAGCTAAATGGAGATTATGGCTGAAACAGTTAAGCCATGGCCAGCCCAGTTTGGCCACTGCAGCCACAATATTGGCACCATTATCTGTTGTTATGCAGGACATTTTTTTTTCATCTAATGCCCAATCTGTTAATATGCAACTCAGGCATTCTGCAAGTATATCTGCTGTATGGTTTTCTGGAACATGTCTTGTTTCCAGACACTTTGATTTTAGGGTCCAATCAGTTGCAAGGTAATGCACTGTCAAGCTCATGTAAGGGGTCATATTAGAACTTGACCACATGTCTGTAGTGGCAGCAAAAAAATCTATGTCTTTTAGATCCTTGATAATGGCATCCTTTACTTCCCTGTATAAATTCGGAATTGCTGTTTTGGACATGTAAGATTTACCTGGAAGTTCATATTGCTTGTCGAAGTTTTGCAGCATTTTTTTAAATGCTGATTTTTCGACTGTATTGAATGGCCGCATTTCCTTGCCTATGTATCGCGTTACACTCTCTGTTAAAGAGCGCCATCTGATACTGTCTCGTTTATGCTTAGTTGATAGCTCAAAAGCTTGCGTTATAGGCAATTGATGAGACGGATGCGCGGTCGCGGATGTCTTAGTGTTTTCGGCGAATTCAGTGGGGTGATGTATCTTCAGGTGAGTCCGTAAGTTTGTGGTGTTGGCGCTTTCATGGCTATTTCTTTTTTACACATTCAACATATTGCCGTCTTAATGTCCTTTGGTTGTCCTTTATCATCTGGTTTAAAACCAAAATACTTCCAGATCGGTGCCGTTGTATTAGGCTTTGAAACTAGATCCATTTTACCCGTGGATGTACAACTCCGATGATACTGACGTCAGAGCACTGTAGTGCGTGCAGCCAGAGTGGTGGATGTAGGGATGCTGCAGGTGCTGCAGCGCCCCCTTGTGTTTTTTAGAAAGATGTGTGCAATCACTGTGTTTTTAGAGAGATGTGTGCAATCACCGCGGTGATGTAAAATCACCGCGATGAGGTCAAACAATCGCGGTAAGACGATTATTTAATAACCGTGACAGCCCTAAATAGAAAGGTCTTGAGAGCTTTGATGTGATAAAACCTGTAACATGTAAAATTTTGTCATGTAGTGACATAAGATCCCATCAAATTTATATATGAATGTAATGCAACCATCAAAATCTTTGATGCCTATGTTTGACGTCAATTTGATGTCCATTTGTAAAACATTAGGGGGTGGTTTTCCCGGACCGAGATTAAATTATGTCAGAAGTAGGCCTTAATCTAGAATAGTAAATCATGGCTTAAAAAGTGGCTTTCTGAAAGACAGATAAAGTACAGATTACTAACACCTGGACTATGGAGTCCTCAACTAAAATACACTTGATTAATGTAATACCACATGTGCAAATCAGGATTAGATGGATTGAGGTTGCCTATAAAACATGGAATGAACCAGGAAAAAGGTTCAAATTTTATGCAACTGAGAAGCAAATGGCAATGGAAGTTGAAAAGAGAGTGCGATCAAAGAACTTTTCTGAACATGAGAAAAGTCTTTTAAAGCAAATAGATTCGAGACATCCTGTTATCGAAGATAAATTGCACACATCAGCTGTTGAATCAAAGAAAAGGAATGCCAAGACATCTATTTGTAATTAATTTAATGCAAACACTGCATGAAAAGAGCTGTATACGGACAAATACGGAATGGGAAATCCCTGCTAAACTTTAGGTTTGCCAGATTTTTGAGGCAGAGTGCTTGGAAAGGTAATACACCAAAGTAAACCCGTGAAACATCCAGAAACCTTACGTTTGTGGATGTATGTAGGAACTGGTGGAAGTTTCCAGGAATCCTTACAGCTGGTTGTGAGGAGCGGTGGGTGTGAGGTGTGAACGGCTTTTTATATGTTTATGACCCACAGGTAGAGGTGTCTTCTTTGTTTTCAGAGCTGAGTGGGGTGGGGTGGGGGGTTAACCATGTCTCTTTAAGACAGCACATACAGTATTGTGGTACATAAAAACTGTGTTTTCTAAATATGTTTATTATTAATATAATTTAATTAGTCTATTTAAGAAACTAAGCATCATTCAAAATAACTAAAATTCAATGGACACAATTATCATTTTAATGTGTGAAAATTATGTCTCTGACTCAAGAGAAATGCAACAAATATTATTTCAGAATATATATTTCCAACACTTTGAAAACATGTCTCCAACTGCCCTAGGTCAGAATATTGTGAACGTATCTCTCAATGCTGCATACATCGTTTAAAAGAAGCCGTTCAAATGACATCATGTAACTCATTTTTGCTAGCTAGGATGTTGATAAATTAGTCAGTGAAATGTAAAGCTGCTTATTTTTGCTGATGTCTCATGATTTGAAGTTCACTGTTTCTGTTGTTATTATAATTCTACCCTAACATTTCATTAAATCTTTTAAAATAGAAACAATCTAAAAGACAGTCTTTCACATGTGGATGCAAAACATGTTGGGTGAAACAGACTGACAAACTCGGGTAAACATATCTGCAGATACCTGTCAGCTACTGTACTTCTAGTCCAGAGGTGCCCAAAGTTGGCCCACAAAAGACCTTAAATTTTTTTATGTTTCATGCATATTTGAAGGTGTATAAAATGCATCACAAAACCTAATGAACTCGGGTACTATAGGCTAAAAATGAAGAGTTTGCGGCAGTGGCACACAGAGAAAAGGATATTTAAAATTGATTGGCAAAACGATTTCTTTTTTCTACAAAAAGCCTTGGAAAATAAAACTGCATTAGTTATGCATAAACAAGAGTAATGTTTGCTTATTTATTTTTAAAATATTAGAAAATTATAAATTAGGGGTTATCAGGGCAACTTTAATTTTAATATAACACAACAACATTTACTTTTGGCCCACGGCCCTCAGTCAGGTTTGGCCCTTGTAAGGAAAATGTTCGGGCACCAATGAATGTTCTAGTCTATCTGAGGAGGTAACTTTTAGCATATGATAATGCATGCTTGCACAAAGTCAGACCACATATTATAATGTTTGTCTTCAATCAATCAATTTAAACAAAAGAGATGGGGACTTTATAATATAATAAGGGTCCATATATCACAGTGAAAAAAGACATACATGTATTTTTACTTTAACATGAACTAATGCTGAGTTACAGCATATCCTAATAATAAATTATTGAAGAGTCATCATTAACTACGACATGTTTTTCATTGTTAGTTAATGCAGTCATTTACAATAAATTAATTTGAGTTCATGTTGTAGTTAAGTAAGTTCAGTAAGTTACATGTCTTAACTCAGCATTAGTTTATATTTACTAATATTTAAGTAAGAATTCATTTAGGTATACGTTCAATGTTTCCAATGATGAGCCACTCATCCACTAAACCCAGAGATAATTCCTGAGGCATGTTTAAAGAGTTTTGTATTTCATCAAGAAGGTGCTGCTGATTCACAAAGATTTTATATTTAAGAAAATCTGAGCATCATTCCAAATAACTGTTAACATGTTTGTCAACTAAACATGTTTTGTAAACGTAATAAACTTTATAAAAATATTTTTTATTTTTTATTAATAATCAAGTATAAAGAACAATGCATAGTGTGAAAACGCGGATTATAAAAAGTATATTAAAGAAAAGGACTACATTTCCCAGAATGCACCTGCACCTACTCATCTGCCCCCACCCTTCAGGTGTGACTGCTCAACCTATGGGCTTGACGGGAAAATTCAAAATCGCGAACCGCACACTCAGGATAATAGGGAAGAATAACGGTCTATGTACTGAATGTCAAGTTATGGAAAATGTAGATCATGTTTTGTTTAATTGCAGGAAGTACACAGAATATAGACAACAATGGAAAGAGAGAGAGGCTGAAAGTGGCATAGAAAACACCCTTAAGGAAGAAGGAATGAAGAGTGATAAGATCAAATCCCTATTTATCTTTTTGAGTGAGTCAGGTTTAATTAAGAGGATCTAGGATCCCTAATTGGTTTTTTTTTTTTTTTTTTTTGATAGTCTGATTATAGTCTGTTAAGTCCCTTTGCACACTCCTGTACAGTAGGTGGCGGTATGCACCAATGAGATGTGATTCGCCAATAAAGCAAAGAAGAAGAAGAAGAAAATCGCGAACCGTTACTGCCTGGACTACTCCGTCTCTTGTTTGTTTGTTTGCTCATCAACAGTAAGGTAAGTTTGATTTAATTCATTTGTCTGCATCGCGCTGATCGGTTGCCTATTTGTTCATATTATGTTATTAACTATGATTCGTTTTTGTCTTTATACTAGAACTGTTTGAATTTAAACCACAAACAGTAAAACATTAAGGTTATACGTGGTACACAGCGGTAAACATGAGGTTAAAAATACGCGAAGTAACATTCAAACCGGGCTGTTAGAAGAATCAATTCGATGTTTAAATTTTTAAAAACAAAACTTTAAAGAAGCCAAGATGAGACGTTATTTGATTAAAACAAACAAAACAACAGTAACTCGTGTGTTTGAAATGTTAGCAGCTAGCAAGTGTCTCTCTGCTATTTTAAATGGTACTGACGATCTTTTGTTGTTTTAAAAGCTCATTCAGTTCTGGTAGATGCTGCTTATTTTTCAAGACTGTTTAATAGCTTTATATTGATTTGTAACAAAGCCAGCTTCACTTTAAGAGAACCTAGATGCTAATTGTAAAGAAGCTTGGAGTCATAATATATTTAAACGTTATATGTTTGCTGTTCTTCATCTTTTTAAATATGAAGTCTATACATGTTTGTGTTTACAGAGGTCATGTACACTGTGGTCAACTTTGTGGACGATGAAGAGGTTTCTGGGTAAAGCTGATGTATGTTTAATCATTCAATGATTACATTAAATTAAAATCAAACATGTTAAATAGTAAACGGATGTATTGTGATATGTGATTTTGATTTTTAATTCTGTGTTTGCCAGAGAAATATAATGAATCAACAGTGAAAGCTAAAACATCAGACTGATCCAGACACTGAAGAAATTGATGTCACTGCAATCTGGCCAAAATTATGTAAGTTTAATAATTAAATTATTAAATTAAAGAGGTTAAATCGTAAATAGATGTGTTATGATGTATGTGATTCTATTTCTTTTATTCTGTGTTTGATAGACAACTATATTGAAGTAGCCTACTGTAATGAGCTGCAGAACAACACAGAGACTCTGAGGACATCAACACAGAAAATTAAGTAAGAAGATTTATGAAGTATTATGAAGTTCTTTGATCATATATTGTTGTATCTTTGTACAGTTTAATGCAGTGGTTCTTAACCTTATTCCTGGAGGCCCACTGCTCTGCACATTTTGTATGTCTCCCTTATTTAACACACCTGATTCAAATCATCAGCTCATTAGAAGGGATCTCCATGAACTGAACTACGTCTGTCAGATAAAAGAGATATACAAAACATGCAGGGCAGTGGGCCTCCAGGAATTACGTTAAGAACCACTGGTTTAATGTTAACTTTCTAAAATGTACAACTTTAATTCTATGTCATTTGATTTGTCGTGTGTATGTGTATGTGTATTAGTATTATGCCAAATACTTATATGTACTTTTATATTTCCAAAGGGCTCCAAAGAGATGTCTGTCCAGATGAGGGTGCATCAACGTTACCTTTGCTGACAAGTATATGCTTTACAATGTAAAACCTAACAGTTAACTTAACTCAAACCATTTAAGGAAATCGGTTGCCTTAACCCATTAAGTTTAAAAAAAAAACATACATTTGAGTACTGTGAACTTAAGTCTTGTGCAATAATGCACTTATATTTAGTTAGTGTGAACTTAAATATAAGTGCATAACTGCATGTGACTCAATTTGTTTAAGTTCACAGTACTCAAATCTATGTGTTTTAAAACTTAAATGGTTTAATGCAACCGGTTTTCTTAAATGGTTTGAGTTTAGTTAACTTTTAGGTTTTACAGTGAGAAATTCTTGAATAATTTCAAGACAGAGCTCTGCAATTGTATCTACACTGCAAAAAATCAGTTTCTAACTTAGGATTTTTATCTTGTTTTTAGTAGAAAAACTAAAAATTCTTAAATCAAGATGTATTTTCTTGATGAGCAAAATTACCTAAGAAAATGTCTAGTTTTTAGACAAAAATATACAATTTAAGTAAATTTGTGCCTAAACAAGCAAAAATATCTAACAATGGGGTGAGAAAATTGTGCTTGAATTAAGTTTTTAAGAAAAAAGAAAACAAGATTTTTTCAGATATTTTTGCTTGTTTTAAGCACAAATTCACTTAAATTGTGTGCATTTATTTATTTTGTCTAAAACTAGACTTATTTTCTTAGGTCATTTTGTTCATCAAGAAAAAGCATTTTATTTAAATAATATTTCTACTGAAAACGAGACAAAAATACTATGTAAGAAAGTCATTATTTTGCAGTGTAGGACTGATTTCTTGAACAACAACTATATTGATCTTGCTTTATTTTATTTAGATATTTACTACATTACAGTGGCAGCTGGTGACTTCTTTTTTTGTGAGCACTCGATGCAAAGTTTGTCACAACATGTATATAGCCAGTCATTTGTGTGGTTCAAAATATGTGTTCTGCGTGTATGTGCATCACGTGTTTTGACTAAACCCGTGATGCACATGGTTTACATGAAGCAACAAACACATTTTAAAAACACAAGCAACACACATGACACTCCGAACACTTATTTTGAATTTGCACCCCTCGGATGAGCAGTCACGAGCCGCCACTGCTACATTACATTGTACTGCTTTGAATGTAATTTTTATTGTTGCTTTTATTTTGTTTTATTTTACTCTAATATTGCTTTCTCTGTCTGTATATTTATGAGTTTAAATAGTATTGTTTATGTATGCAACTTTTAATATTTGTGTATAATATTATTTTGTTATTGTGACAATTGTGAATTGTTCAGTTTTTTATTAAATAAACATTTCAAACTCAATTCAAGTTTTTTATTTTACATAAGGGTTTTGGGGTGTATATGAATATAAATATGAATATATATATATATATGTATATATATATATAGTGGGGGGGTTTGTAGTCTATCTGCATAGCAGGCAAATAACCAATCAAGTCACTAAGCTATGAGGGCTTGGGTTGGGCTTAATACAAAGTGTAACCAATCAAATGATCTCAACTGGAAAGTTTCAAAGTTGTGTCCCAATAGTTGTCAGAGTTTTGGGAGGGGGTTTTAAAAGCAACCAATCAGTGTTGAGATTAAACACCAATGGAGACACTAGAATTGTGCAAAGGTGTGAAATCCCAGTACCTCTGCAGGTGTGAAAATGTCCCCTGACAAAATCTTCAATGGGATTATTTGCCATGGCAACAAATGGCTGCATGTACCACAGGAATATCCCATCAGCAAGATACATCCGAATTGGTATCATTACGGGAGTTTCCTAACTTGGTGGAATTAGAAGTTTACCCTCAGTGGAACTAGTAGATACATCCGAAAATCAGTGGTGTTTACAGGAGTTTCCTAGTACGGATACACCTCTTTTCATGCAGTGAAATGAACACACATCTACAAGAATAATACAACAATTTAAGGTAAGAATCATTTGTTTTATTATGGCTTTTTTAAATCACTGTTGTCATTATAATAGTTATTTAATGCAGGTGTTGTGGAAAACTATCAAAATAAACCTAAAAAAAACCCAGTTGCTAAAGCTTAAAGAGAGAGGTTTACGACTGGCGTGTTGGACCTGCAAAAAAAGACTGTGATGTGTTGGATGAGTTACTGATAGGAATACTGAAGAATCAGCAACCTTTGGAGAACATACCAGATGATGACCATCTGGATAGCTCAGCTGATGGATCACATGCACCTATATTAAGTATATGAATGTGATATTTTATTTGTATATATATATAAACTGTTCATCTTTCAAGGAGGAGGTCAAAACAGAACTGAAGAATTGGAAAGCAGCTTACCCTCAGCATCCTCAGAAGCAAGGGTGGCATTGTCTGCCAGTACTCCTAACCAGAAGAAGACTCACTGTTCATGAAAAGTTAGCTAATGATTTTCATGAACATAAATTGAAGTATCTTAAGGAGGAGCAGGAAATGAAGATGAAGATACTACAAGTAGAACTGGAGATAAAGATGAAGACGAGAGAGATGCAACAGGCTCAAATGTCACATCAGTACATGAATCTGTGAAATAAACGTTGTTTTATTAAGAAAAGATGGATGTTGTGGTGGTTTCAGTAACATACCAGACAAAAAGTTGTACACTTTTAACAAACATTTGGTTTTATTATTACATGTATCAGATCTGAGCTGTGGGTTGAAAGTAAAATAATGTAAAAAGATCTATTTAAAGTGGCACAATGCAAAAGCATCCCTGTATGCAAGTTCTTCTCTGTGGTTTGTTGTAAATGATAGCACATCTGGATTGTCATTCTCTTCTATTGGGGGATCTGGGCATCCCTGCTGTTTTAGGTAGTTGTGAAGAACAGCTGTTGCAATGACAGTGCAGCAACTAGTTGGTTTGAATATGAGTGTTTTCCTAAGGCACTGAAAACGACTCTTCCAAACACCAAACATGCGCTCGACCAAACCCCTTGTGCGCATATGAGCCTGGTTGTAGCACAGTTGTTCAGCTGTTGTTGGGTGCAAGTATGGCGTAAACAAGAAATCCTTCTGAGCATACCCACTGTCACCAAGCAATATTCCATTATGATCTCTTCTTTCAAATTGAATATACAGAGATGAGTTGAGGAAAATTCGGGAATCATGAGTTGCACCTTTCCACCGTGCAACAATGTTTGAAAACTAACTGGGGAGTGCACAAGTTAAACCTGCCTCATGGTAGGTTTAATTTACGCCTCAGCTGTATACCATTGAGAACTCATCACCACCTGTATTTAACTGCCTGTCTCTCACTGTGTCTTTGTCGAATCGTTACGTCGTCTTTGGATTGTGTGTTTGGTCCTGTCCACAGTGTTCCTATCTTCTCCTTGGATTACAGTTTAACACAGACACATTTGTAGGATGTCTGGTGTGAACCGCTCTCTTGAGGTCATTCCACAGGTTAAGGTATGGGCTTTGACTAGGCCACTCCAAATGGTGCATTTTGTTTCTCTTAAGCTAGTCTGTAGTGGATTTACTTCAATGCTTAAGGTCATTGTCCTGTTGCATCAACTAACTTCTACTGAGCTTCAACTGGTGGACAGCCACCCTGACATTATCCTGTAGGATTTTTTTTTTCACAAAATAATTCATTTTACCCTCGATGATGGAAAGTGGTCGAGGCCATGAGGCAGCAAAGCAAGCCCAAATCATGATGTTCCCTCCACCATACTTGACTGTTGGGAAGATGTTTTGATGTTGGTAAGCTGTGCCCATTTTGCGCCATAACATTTTCCCCAAAAAATTCAACTTTTGTTTCATCAATCCATAAAATATTTTCCCAGTAGCACTGGGGTTTGCCAAGGTGCTCTTTTGCAAACTTCAGGCTCACAGCAATGATTTTCGGGAGAGCAGCGGCTTCCTCCGTGGTATACTGTCATAGACACCGTGCCTGTCCAAAGACTTGCGTATGGCATACTCAGGAACAGAGCTGTGTGCCCGCTCCAATGATGTCTTCAAGCCTTTAGCTGTTACTCGTGGGTTCTTCTTTAGTTCATTGAGTATTTTGCATGGTGTCTTAGGAGTCATCTTGACTGTGCGCCCACTTCTAGGTAGGGTAGCTACCAGGGGCGTCGCACCCGTGGGGGATGTGGGTGTTTTAACACCCACACTTTTCCTGGTGAGAGGGTTCAACACCCACACTTTTTATGCAGTTTTGCAAGAACGCCTTATTAAAGTCGCTCCTCCGTTTCTCTGGCCGCTCTGTGTCTGCTGCGCTGCGCTGCCTTTCTCCCCCCTCCCCTCTCAAACATGACGCCAGCTTTGAGTATTACCGTCTGCTGATTGGCTGTTCTGCCTTAAGTCCCGCCTCTCTTGGTGGGTAGATTGATCGGTCAGCTCCGTCAGCTTGCGCTGAGGAGGCGGGAACTTTGTTTATTTACATCTCCATTTTTCAGGTAGGCTACTTTGAATGAGTGTTTAAAAAACTTTATTAAACACTTAAATACTATGTATGCTTTTGAGGTTTTTCAATAAGCTTGATATGTATTTGGGACTAATACTAATTGGGTTATTGTTCAGCAGCTGGCTAAATTGACGAGGATGAGGGATAGATTGCAATTGTTTAGCAGTGTATTTATGAGTTTATTGCTAGTGCAATCGATTTGATATTTTGAGCAGTGTTTGTTGATTAGCTGAATACTTTGTTAAAGGGGGGGTTTAATGGTATTTCAAGCATTCTGACTTATTAACACAGTTATAGAGTTGTTTCCTCATGCTAAACGTAGGCAAAGTGTCAAAAATGCAGTTCGGCGTGTTTCAGAGTATTTCTGTGCCGAATGCACTTCGCCAGGGTTCGTACAAGTTTCGGCTAATTTTTTTCGATTACGGTTCTAACTGACGTTTCAGGGGTTTTCGATACGTATCACTTCTTTATATGGGCTTCCGCCGGAAAACTTCCCCTGGAAAACCCCGCCCAGCCGTCAGTCAGCGGGAGACGCTAGAGCTTGCTAACAGCTTATCACGCCACTCAGCTTTGTTTAATTTCAAAAGTCAACAATGGCACAACAAGAAGTGTGTTTTTGGATGTAAGGAGAAGACATCCAGCCTTATGGAAACAATGGATATAGTTTATTATCCGGATTAGCAGCGGAGTTTTGCGTGTGTGTGTTTGATGCGGTGGATTTTCATGACGAGTTACATGCGGTAAGTAAGACTTCTGTCTTATGTTGGAAATACGCGCGTGTATATTATATAAATGACACGAACATGTAGTGAATCATAAGTTAAAACAGTGTTGTATAGTGTTGCATGACTCGTACTCGCTCCTCCCGTGTTATAACTCCTCCTTCTTCATTTTTTCGTACGTTATCGGAAAGATTCGGTAAAGCTAATCTTTCTTTTATAAATCTGATTAAACTAAAGACTCTTCAGAGATATAAAGGATGTCATACTACTCCATAGGTACTCCAGATTAATATCAGAAATGCAGAAACAGCGTGTGTTACGTGAGCTTTAATACTACCTGTTGTGTATGATTGTACTCGTTGAGGAGAAAAAAATGAGAAATGATGACATAGTTCTTCAACAGGTATGCAAACAATGAAAGAAAAGTGTAGCCTATATTATTTTAATGTAAAAACGGTAAATTGTTACATTATTAAGGCCACCAGAGAAAAAGCTTTTCAGGGCACAAGTAGCAAAATTTAACAGTCACAGTCCTGTCAGACCCATGTATGTCACTATCAAGCTTACCATTATCTTTTTGTCACGCAGTATAAATAAGATACAGAAAAGAAAGAGGCAGGAGAAGATTGACACCTTTTTCAAGAGAAATCCTGTAAGTGAAGTTGAAAGCTGGACGTTGATAAATGTTGACATTAAACAACAGTAGCCATTATATATTTTTGGATTAATTTAGTATATTACTTTTTAAGTTTCATTAAGGTTTGCTAGTACCACAGCCTTATTCCTTTATCACTGCACCCTTGTTTAGGAGATGAGGTTGCTGGAGGCATCAGTTTAAAGAGAGAGAGAGAGAGAGAGAGAGAGGCACAGAAAGTTTCACAGGTGAGCAATGAAAAATGAATGTTACAGTTTGAGAAAGAGGTCTATGAGAGAAGAGAGGATGTGTTTGTGTCATGGGTGGTGCTTAATTCCATCCCAGGTGCACATAAGCGTGTTTCTGGTGTGTTTATATCAAATTTAAAATGCTATATCCATCCCCCACACTTTTGAAAAGCTTGCTACGCCCCTGGTAGCTACAGTATTTAACTGTCTCCATTTATAGACAATTTGTTTAAGTGTAGACTGATGGAGGTCTAAACATTTTGAGATTGTTTTGTATCCCTTTTCAGCCTTATGGAGTGCAACATCTCTTGATCAGATATCAAGAGCATGGTTCAGAAGAGCTGATGCTTCTTAAGGACAGCAATCTTAAAATGTGTGAGTGTCTTAATATCAATCAAAGTTGCACTAAATCACACATTTAAACTCATTTTATTAATTGGACTCCAGTTTGCCAGCTTCTGACAAAAAAGCTTTCAACACAGTAATTAGTCCATGGGCTCACTTACATTTTCCTCCAGCACTGTGAATGTTTAATGGGTGTTTCCAAAAAAGACACAAGAAACTGGAATTATTTATGTCTTGTGAGCTTATGCACATCGTGTTTGTTTATTGTTGTGACCTAGATGAGGATTAAAAGGTAAACAGACGTGTTATGATGTATGTGATTTTATTTTTTTATTCTGTGTTTGATAGACAACTATAATGAAGTAGCCTACATTGGAAGCCGCAGAACGACACAGATACTCTAAGGACATCAACACAAAAAATCTAGTAAGATGATGGACATTATGAAGTTCTTTGATCATATATGCGGTTGTATCTTTGTACAGTTTAATGTAAACTTTCTAAACTTTACAACTTTAATTGTATGTCATTTGATTTGTTGTGTGAGTGTGTGTGTGTATATATAGTGTATTAAGCCAAATACTCTATATGGTTTTAATTTTCCACAGGACTCCCAAAGAAATGTCTGTCCAGATAAGGGTGCAACTATGTTACCTTTGCTGCGTGTATATGCTTTAGAAATGTTTGAAAAATTCCAGGACAGAGTTCTGCATTTGATACTAGGACCAGTGGTGTAGTCTAGATTTTTGTAGTGAGTATACTGTGATTTTTCCCCTCTCACCCTTACGCTCACTCGTCCCAGCGCAACGCACCACCACACTCACAGATGCATACAGTATGGATCTTCATGTAACAGAGCATTCTGAAAGTGTACTCATGAACACATAAACTGAATGTGTTATCAACATGTCAGTTTATTATAAGAAAAAAAAGACTTTAACAGCCAATGGGTTTACAGCTGGGGAAACTGGACTGATTTTTAGACTGGTTTAGTGTTAATCAACATCTAACTCGGGGCCAAAACTTACTCAACTGTTAATTAAAATCAAATAAACTGTTTACAATCTTTAATCCGTGGCTAACACATGTATAACTATTGATAACATTACCCTGTGTAATTTAATGGTGTAAATGTTTTTAATTAATACACATTTAAAATAACCATGAATTAACTCTAATACAGCAAATTCTGAACGTAGATATATAAATGAACACAGAGAAGGGAAGTTTAACACTGTGAAGCACAAGCATGCTGAAACCATCAGGTCATAAACGGGCTTATTTAATTGCACTTGAAACCTTACCTCCAGATAAAGTATTAAACTGGACTGATGATTTAAATGTTGTTTACTCACATGTGCGTTGTTAACTCTCCGGATAACTCTCGTTCACTTCTCCACGGACTGTTTGTTTACAGTGTCGCGTGAGCAGCTACACTGTAGGTTCGACTTCATTTGGCACTAAGCAGACCTCTTGGTGATGTCAAAGTACCGCGAGAGCGATTCAAAGCGGATTTCTCCATGTGATAACTGGAATCGCTCTCGCGCTACTTTGTTGTCACTCGCCTATGGGTTCTTGTGGCGCCACAGCAGTCTGCGCCCCAGTCACTCTAGCGCCGCTAGTAATTTGATTTCATACGGCGATCGGATCGCGCAGTTCGGCAGGAAGTCATCAAATAGCTTATGTTTATCCATTTAAAACCGCTAAAGTAGCAAGTGTAGCATGAAAATGGTTAGTGCTTCACATCTAAATTATGACTAAAAGTTTGAAATGTCACAAAACCATGCTGTTACGCATCCTCATGCTATTTTTAGTGGGTATACGGAAATCCTTGACAATTTCTAGTGGGTATACGGCGTAGTCCTGCGTATCACGTAGACTACACCACTGACTAGGACTGATTTCTTAAAGCAAGATCAATATACCGGTAGTTGTTGTTTGTTTTAATTAGATCATTTAAAACATTACATTGTACTGCTTTAAATGTAGTTTTTATTGTTGCTTTTATATTGTTAATTTTATTTGCTCATATTTCCTTATAAAATAAATGTAGCGCTTTTCTAAGCGGATTTAAAAGAGGAACTATATTGTATGGCGGAACAGCACTTTTGGGAGTACTTCAACTCGCCTGAAAAATCCGCTCCCCTTCTCCCTCTCATAATGGGAGAGGGAGGGTGTTACTGTGCCGAGTCGAAGTACTCCCAAAAGTGCTGTTCCGCCATACAATATAGTTCCTCTTTTAAATCCGCTTAGAAAAGCGCTACGTTTTATTTTGTACCACCAAACTTGCTCGTATAACTACTCGTCTTAAATAGGAAAAACGTTGATGTGTTTGGTTACTTCTAACTTTATCTCTGAGTGGTACCATTGAATGAATGGGGCTAAGCTAAATGCTATCGAAGTGTCGCAGCGTGCCCCAGCGCTTACGTGCACGCACTAAGATGATTGAGGGATGTATCAACTCTTCTTAGTTAAGGTAATAACATTTTAATATTGAAAATGAGTAGACTATTCCTTTAATACCCTAATGCATATGGGTCTTGTATTGTTTTCGCTGTAAATTTATCAGTTTAACCCTCTGGGGTCCCACCATTTTGGGACACTGGCAGTGGTTCTGAGATGCTCTTACATTTGGTCTTTTTTTCAGTTGCTTTAACCATATTAATGGCAAGTGTCTTATAACACTGCGTACAGCATAAACTGGGCTACAATATTATATGAGCTACATGTATGTACATGTTTGTATTTTTAAGAAAATAATGTTTATGCGTGGTTTTTAAAAAGGTACATTTTTAAGTAACTAATATAAATCCACAAAACTAATACTAAACATGTTTTTACAAGACTTTTCTAAACAGGATCTAGTACTCTAGAGTTTTTTCTTTAAAATTATGTGAAAATCATCCTGCCTGTTTATTCACATAAAACAATATATTGATTTAGAAATTGTAAGACACTTTTTGTTTAAAGGGGTCGTATGCTAGAAGGTTGATTGACAGCTAACGGAACAAAAGACTTACATAATGAGCTGCATAATGAGCCTTTAGGCAGGAATGTGAGCGGGAACTACAGTAAAGAATAGAAATGAAGGTCAGTAGAACATTTTCAGTTTATTTGGAAACAAACCCTATTCAAACACTTAACTTGTATAAACTAAGAAACTGATAAACAACAGAACTGTAAACATGTGGCTCATGTTACCATATAACTTTATGTCCAAAAAGTGTGAATATGTTTTTCCACTTCATAGTACTGATTTTGTACTGATGAGAGGGATGCAGACCTGTAAGAGAGTTATACACAGCTGTTAGCATAAATTGTCCACAGAAATACTACATAAGCTTAACGTTACATACATAACTGATGGGTAAATATCACTAAGAGCAGTACATTTAGATAAACTATCATGTACATAAACTAAATTCAGAACATCTCAGATAAACATCTACAGCAGGGGTCGGCAACAGGCGGCCCGCGGGCCAAGAGTGGCCCGCCAGCAAAATGTTCTGGCCCGCCAGATTATTTTGGAAGTCTGTTTTTTTATCAGACTATTTTTATTTTACAATAACAGTTTACAAATATGGCTCCTATCATTCCTTCATTCTTTTTTTTAAATTTAAACCAAAAAGAAAATAAAGAAAAACGACTTGTTTTTCTATTATTTATTTTCTGAACTAAAATGAAAAAAACAAATAGGCCTAACGACTCGTTTTCCGATTTTCTGATTGTGCGCTCAGATCAAAAATAGAAAAAAATTAATGAAACGGGTTAAGACTAATTTTTATTTAACACCTTAGCAGACATATACCAATTAAATAATTTTAAACCGATCAGGTACTACAGATTACAGCCGTTTTAATAATGGTTTGAATAGCAACCATGCGCCAGTTTTATTCTATTACAGTCCGACTTTTGAACTTTTTTCATTATTATTTATTCGTAATAAATAATATGTATTACCTGATAAAACATATTTGCACTAAATGCTGCACAAAACTCTTCCACTAGCCTACTTGAGAAAAGCCGTAGCCGCGCGGCGATTTCCCCGCTGCATACTGTATGAAACGCCCAAAAGGATTCATGCGGCGCATGATGAAATTTTAAAGTATAAAGACGGTAGCGGAACTCTGGGGTACCTATACTTTGGACGGAGCGGGTGGTCTGACTGACAATAGCCCTCCTGTGACAGCGTATCCAGCCAACAACATTATTTTTGTGCAATTATGTTTGAAATAGTTTGGCAGAAAATAGCTTACTTCATTTGTAAGTAGGGCAATATGGTTTCCGTTTATGTTGGTTAGATATTTGAGTGATAGGCTTTGTCCTATTTAATTTATATTATTTATATTTCATTATTTTTTCTGTGACATTTTTTTCTCTGCTGACAGTACAATGTTAAAATAATATTTATATTGACACGAACACAATTTTTGTATAGCATTTATAATTGTTATAGGCTACCTAATCTCTCTCTTTCAGTTAGAGACATTTGAATTTGAGATTCTGGAAACGAGATTTAGGTTTTGCGGACCCGTCAGGTCGGGAAATAAAGCGTGTGAACACAGAGTGTATTTTAAGCGTTGCTGAATAGAAACTTGTGGGAGCTGGACAAAAAAAAACAGTCCCGCGCAGACCTCCTTAAACCTTAGGTGTGTATGTATGTGTCCCGAATAAATGATAATTAAAAATGGAATAAAGTTCAAAAGCCGGACTGTAAGAGACTTTCATGGGAGCATAAATGCCTGTAAAATGTTACCACTATATACTTGATCTGCTTAACTCTTTCACCGCCAGCATTTTTAAAAAAAGTTGCCAGCCAGCGCCAGCGTTTTTCATGATTTTCACCAAAGTTTAATGCCTTCCAGAAAATGTTCTTCTTTAAATAAATAAACATACAATATACCAAATGAAAGAACAGACCCTCTGCTTTCAAACAAAAAAAACCGTTTCATCCTACCTTTAGTGGTTCTTTTGCAATCAGCTTTTGAATATGGGTAGGTTTTTGCAAAAACACCATATTTTGAGCAAAAAGCAGAGATAATTCCATTTTTGTGACGGACTTTTCATAGAGATCATATTCAGAGCGATCTTTAAAACAGACACGGACATGCAGCAGCTTGCCACAGGGCAATACTTCCGGTTTTAAAAAGTTGCGGAAGGGCGCCACCTGGTGGATAATAGCGGTATTGCGGAAAGACGGAAAATCTCGTCATTGGCGGGGAAGCGTTTTCTCTTAATTGACGAGATATCTCGTCAATGGCGGGGAAAGAGTTAAAATGATTTCATTGATATATGCCTATAAAGGTGTTAAGTTCAGGAATAAATAATGGAAAAACAAGTTTTTTATTTTTTTTCATTTTTTTATTTTTTTATTTTTCATTTGAAAAAACGATTGAACGAATGAAACACGGACCCATCATATTCCATGATTATAGGCCTATTCCGGGTGCAAACAGACAAAAAAAACAGCAGAAAAACCATGTTTTAAGCAATTTTAAATGCCATCTTTCGTCTTTAAAATAGGAAATAAAAACAAAATATATATATTTTTTTTTTAATTCAGCTGGCCCGCCATCTACTGGCTAAAAAAATATTGGCCCGCGGCCAAAGTTACTTGCCGACCCCTGATCTACAGTGATGAGTTATAAAAAAGCTGTTTCCAGATGTTTTTTTTCAGATTCCCATCGACTGATCGCCTAGCTTCTGTTTTAAACGCGCTTCTGTAAGCGCGTATGAACTTTAAAAACACATCGCATATGGCGACCAACAGTTATCCGCCATTACGTGACTTCACGCGTCCTCGTTTGAAAACAATGCAAAAGTTTTTCAATCCGAAGCGTACAGTCTGCTGAGGTCGCTTGTGTAGGCTGAACTGCACAAGTCATAAGCATATTACATGATAGCAAATATAAATGAGGATAAATGAGTTACAGTTACTTCACGAATATATCTTCCTCCAGTGCGTCTTCCATTGTTCTTCTTAGGTAACTTTAAAGATAAACGCTTCTCTTCTTCAAAGTTCAGACATAAATTAAGATCTTCCTCACGTGTGTGTATAAAGTTTTTCATCCAAACATGCGGTAAGTCTTTAAATCTGATAAAACTTTACACTTTGTTTGTTAGTGTTTGAACTGCTCGTCTGTTCATTACCATGTCAACAGCGTGTACCGCCTGTGTGCGTGACAGTATAAAAGAAAAAAAAGTCAGCCAGGAAAAGCTGTACTCTCTTTACTTCAATGCAGATTATATAAACAGGCAATATTTGTTTTCGATTATAATTAGATTGTTTAAAATTAGACATTCCAGGCTTTCTTTAGATATGTGCATAATGTTTGTGTGACGAGTATTCGCAGAGTTTCAATTGATTTTTGTAACATGTTTTGAGCATCGTTTATTTTCTTTATTTGACAAAAACATAAAGATCTGTTGTTATTGTGAGTGTACACAAATTAAAGAAGACCCTTCACAATTTCAAATGATGTCAAACACGTAAGTGTATGATTATTAATGATCGAGTATTTTAAGTTGATTCTGCTATGTTAAGGAGAAAACACGTCAAAACGCGGCGCTGCCTTTTTGGACCCCTGGGGGTTAAATACTATTGTTTGTATGCAACTTTAAATATTTGTGTATACTATTGTTTTGTGAATGTGACAACTGTGGATTGTTCAGTTTTTTTATTAACCCCAATGAGACTCTTGGGGTCAATTCTACCCCCAAGTTACTTTATTTTAAAAACATGGTTCCCTTCATCTCAGTGAAATAAAATTTTGTGACTTTTCCAGATTATCTGTCAAGATTTCATATAAAAAACTGGGCTTGATTCGGTCGTTCTAAAGAGGCGTAAAAAATTCACTTAATTAATCCCTTTGGGGGTAAAAATGACCCCAAATTGAAATGAATGGGAAATGCAAAAAAAATAATTTTCAAAAAAATCAATGCATCCAGAATAAATCTGACAATTTCAACACAGAAAGGTAGGCCTGGTACTAGAGCACAAATGCAATATAGAAAAGACATGCTCAATCACACACACACAAACACACAAAGGTATGACTGCCACAGAGATGATTTTTATAGAATTTGGCTAAAAAAACGACCACAGATGCAGAACAAAGATTTAAAGTTGTGGGCTCTCATGCTCACACAGGTACACACACATTCTGGTTTCCATGTTTTGTGGGGGACATTCCATAGACATAATGCATTTTATACCATACAAACTGTATATTCTATTCCCTTCCCGGGATCAGGAAAGTTAGAACAAGTCCTTACCACCCACAAGGAAACCCAGTTGAGCGGTACAACCGCACCCTTCTGAGTATGCTGGGAACATTAAAAGATAAAGAGAAGAGCAGATGGCGTGATTTTGTAAAACCCCCCACTCACGCCTACAACTGCACCAAGAACGAAGTCACCGGTTTCTCCCCTTATGAGCTCATGTTCGGCAGACAGCCCCGTCTTCCGATCGACATTGCCTTCAGACTGCCAGTTAGAGGCATACAATCTACCTCCCACTCTCAATATGTAAGAAAGCTCAAGTCTCACCTCAAGGATAGTTATGAATTGGCCATGAAAAATGCAGAGAAGGTTGCTGTCAGAAACAAGAGACGCTTTGTTACGTGGAAGTGCATTTACATGTTGGTTGTGTTGGTCTAGTTTTCCTTTGTGTTTCTCTCTCTCTCTTCTTACACTCTAACTATCACGACTCGCAGGTGGAGCTGATAACGAGTGACCTGATTGGAGACGGGAGTGATTGCTGCAATTGTCTATTTAAGTCTCCTGGAGCATGGATCTGGAGCTCCCCGCTCTCATGGCTTCCTTTACTGGCAGCTCTGCTGTTGTAAACTGTTGTTAACCATTACTTCTCTAAGTTGATTTATTATGTTGAACTTTTATGTTTATCCTAAATTCTAATTATTTGGAGTATAGTAGGGAGGTGGGTGCCTCTTTTATTTATTATCAGTTTTCTCCTGTTTGTAGTAAGTAGGGAGGTAAGATTTTGTATATTGTTTATTATCTGTTTTGTTATTTGTTTTGGCTTTTCCCCCTCCTGAAATGTATATGCTATAAACTTTCTTTATGTAGGTGAGCTTTGGGCCTAACAGGCCTTGAAGACCCAGCCATGCCACCTAAAGCAACAAACAACAATACTGAGGAATATGTTACCATGGCCCAAGTACGTGAATTGTTGGAACAGCAAAAAGATTTCTACAGAACCTTGCTTGATCAACAGGAAAAAAGCTTCAAAACCTGTGTACAAATCATAGTTGATTCTTCAAACAGGAGAATTGATGACCTGTCAAAGCAGGTTTATGATTTTAAGGTGAGTCTAGAAATGACTCTAAAAGAACTTGATGATCTTAAAAGCAATTGTAAAACTTGGTCTACAAATTGTAAGGAAACCAGGAAGGATCTGGATACAATTGGTAAAAGTTTGATCACAACTTCAGACAAGACAGAACATCTGGAGGGTCAGTCAAGACGCCATAATATTGTTGTGGATGGCTTGAAAGAATCTACAAGAGAAAATGTGTCTGAATCTGAAGAAAAAGTGAGAAAACTTTTTAGTGAAAATCTACAGTTGGATCAGCGGAAAATAGAGCTGGAATGGGCTCATAGAGTTGGGAATCAAAGGGCATTGTTAGATAAACCCCGGCCCATTGTTGTTAGATTCTTGCGGCTGAAGGATAAACTTGCAGTTTTGGATAAAGCTAAGAACTTAAAGGGCACAGGCATCTTCATAAATGAAGACTTTCCTGAAACCATTCGACAAAGAAGGAGAGAACTACTTCCAGCAATGAAGGCAGCCCGTGAGAGAGGTGATATTGCATATCTGAGATATGACAAACTTATTGTTCATCCACCTTTCCAAAATCAACTAACACAAAGAAAGCCAAATGCTCAGAGTTTGGTTCATTAAATTTGATAACATAACCACTTATAGTATTCTTTTATTAGTAATCACATATCTGTTTATTCTTTAAATACACTATTGATTCTAACAAACTTGATTTTGAAGTTGAGACCTTTAAACCTTTTGATTTTTCTACATCTGATTCTTATAATGTTTTTGTTGACCCAGACTTAAATTTTTTTTCATCATTGGGTGCTTCAAATTTTTGTACTTTTTATACCGAAACGAAGTTTAATGAATTATGTAGATCTTTGCCTCCTAATATTTTTTCTACTTTTCATTTAAATTAAGAAGTCTTTCTAGGAATTATGACAATTTCATTCACTATTTATTTTTATTAAAACTTAAGTTTTCTGTTATTGCTTTATCTGAAACATGGCTTACTATGAATTCTAAAGACATTTTTAATTTGTCTAATTATAATTCTGTTCATTATGTTAGAGAAAAAAGATCGGGAGGTGGTGTTTCTTTGTTTATTCATGAAGAGTATGAATTTAAAATTAGGGATGATCTCACTTTAAAATCAGATAGAAATGAAGTGGAATCTTTATTTGTCGAGCTTTTTACTGGTTCTGGAGGAAAGAACATCATTGTTGGGGTTATTTACCGACCACCTGATTCTAGTATACAAGATTTTAATGAAAGTTTGGCCAATTCACTTGATTTGATAAATAATGAGCATAAATACTGTTATATTTTAGGAGATTTTAACATAAATCTCTTAAATAAATCTGATACCCCTACTGCAGATTTTCTTAATATTCTTTATTCTAGTTATCATTTTCCTCTAATTCATAAACCTACAAGAGTTACAGAAAAATCAGTAACATTGATTGATAATATCTTAACCAATTCTCTAAGTGAAGGAATTAAATCTGGTGTTTTATATTCAGACTTATCCGATCATTTTCCCATATTTCATTATTCTGACATTAGGATTAACAGAGTTAAACGTTCAAAAGATATACAGCAAAAGAGAATCATGAGTAATGTAAATATTTCTAAATTTAAAGATTTGATTGCTAGTACTTCCTGGGATAATCTGTATGAAGAACATGATGCTGAAAGAGCATATCAACAATTTATGACTATTATTAGCTCTAGTTTTAATAAATGCTTTCCAGTTAGTAGCTCTGTAAAGAAAACCAATAATTTTAATAAACCTTGGTATACAGTTAGTTTACAAAAGATGTTGAGGACTAAGAACAAACTCTATAAAAAATATGTTTTAAATCCTACACCTCTCACTTTAGGGGTTTATAAATCCTATAGAAATAAATATAATCATTCTATTAGATGTGCAAAAAAGCTATATTTTAGTGAAAAATTTAAGAGGTGTTAAAACAACATGGAAAGTTATAAATCAGGTGCTGCAAAAAGAGAAGATTACTTCAAAGCTACCTTCAGATTTTGTGGATGGTGACAGTTCCTATAATAATCCATTTGATATAGCTCAAAAATTTAATGATTTTTTTGTTAACATTGGTCAAACATTGGCTAATAATATTCCAGTTGGTAGTGGCAAACCTTTGGATTATTTATCAGGAAATTTTCCTGTTATCTCGATCTTTAAATCACCTGAGATTGATGAAATAAGTGAAATAATTGATGATTTAAAGTTATCTTCAGCTGGACATGACAATATTTCTGTTTTTCTTGTCAAACAGGTGAAAGGCTTAATATTACATCCGCTTGCTCATATCTTTTCTCTTTCCTTGAAAACAGGCATAGTACCAGAAGATTTAAAATTAGCCAAAGTTATTCCTCTGTTTAAAGCAGATGATCCTCAATGTTTTAACAACTATAAACCTATATCTATTTTACCATGTTTTTCAAAAATCTTAGAAAAAATTGTATATAAAAGGATTTTATGTCACTTAAATTCTAATTCTATTCTTTATAAACATCAGTATGGATTCCGCAAAAATCATTCTACTTATATGGCTCTGCTTCACCTGATTGACAATGTTACTCTTGCACTTGAAAATCATGAATTCACTTGTAGTATTTTTATTGACTTGTCAAAAGCGTTTGACACAGTTAATCATTATATTTTATTGGAAAAGTTGTACAAATATGGCTTTCATGATTTTTCATATAAGTGGTTAAAAAATTACATCTCTAATAGAAGACAATTTGTTTGTGTTAATGGTTGCTATTCTAATACAGCAAGATTACTTTGTGGGGTTCCTCAGGGGTCCATTCTTGGACCCTTACTATTTCTTATATATATAAATGATCTATCGAAGGTTTCAAATATTCTTACCCCAATAATGTTTGCAGATGATACCACCTTGATTTTCTCTCATTCAAATTTTAATTTATTGATTAAGAGTGTAAATGATGGCCTAACCGCTTATGCTAATTGGTTTAATTTAAATAAATTATCTCTTAACTTAAAAAAATCTAATTTTATTATTTTTAGTGGAAAAAAATTATACCCTAAGGACTTAGCAAAAATCACAGTTGAATCTATTGAGTTGCCCCAAGTGTCAACTGTAAAGTTCTTAGGAGTTTTTGTTGACGAGAGTTTGAGTTGGAGGGAACAAGTTGATTATGTAAGTAGGAAAATACATAAATCTACTGGAATAATAAGGAGGGTTAGGCATCTTATTACGACGGAGTGTCTTCTTACTCTTTATTATAGTTTAATTTATCCGTATCTCTCATATTGTAATATAGTTTGGGCGAGCACTTTTCCTACCACTCTTCATAAAAATTTTTCCCTTCAGAAACGTTTTGTAAGGATTGCAACCCGATCCAATTCATATACCTCATCGGCTTCTCTATTTCAAAAACTTCAAGTTCTTAATGTTTATGATATCAACATTTCTCAAATTTGTGTCTTTATTTATAAAATATATTCAGGTGAAGGTAACATCCCAGAGCAATTTACAGGGTATTTTAAAGTTAATTCACAGGTTCACAGTTACTTAACTCGTCAATGTGCAGATTTTCATTTCCCTAAAATCCTTACTTGTAGAGGTCAATATTCTATACGATTTAGGGGTATTAAATTGTGGAATAATTTATTTCATTTAGTAGAAAAATGTTCTTCTTTAAAAAGTTATAAAAGATGTTTAAAGAATAAATTTATTGCTGATTTGTAATTGTGCTTTTGTTTATTGAGGTTTCATGTATTTTATTTACTCTATATAGTTTTGACGTTTATTTTAATTATTTTCTTTTTTAATTTTATATTTTGTTTAGTTTTGTTGTTGTTTTGTTTAAGTGGAGGCTTTAAATAAGCCCTTTGGGTTTTTTGCCTCTCCCTGCACAATATATGGATTGTATTTTGTTTTTATTGTATATATTTTTGTATCTGTGCAAATAAACCTAAACCTTTATATACTTTAAAGTATCTTGTGATTTGAAGCCTTGGGGGTGAGAGTGGGGACTCCAGGGGTCTTGTTTGGACCCCTGTTACCTGTTATGAATGTTTCTTCTGTTCTCTTTGAGTAGGGACATTTGTTACTTCGTAACACGCTTCGACAAGTCTGTCCGTGTCCTTGTTCGACATCTGCGAGCAGGCCTGGCTCCTCTTTAATGGGTTTTGAAGTGAAGCTAGATGTCAAGTCCGGTGTTCCATTGTTTTCACTAAAATATTGAGGAAGTTGGGAGCTGTATCTATGACTTTCGCGACTGGGCAATGTCTGTCTGGAATGATTGTCAGTGATGTCTCAGAAGTTGTGGATAGGCACGTGGTCTGGTGAATTTTTCATATAGACACATTGGTAATCTCGTACCACTTTCCAATGTTTAGAGGTCGGCCACCCCAGACACATAAAGAGATGCTTTCAGTGGTGTCTGCGACATCGTAAACTCTTTTCATCATTTTGTGTTGTGTTCTGGTCATTCCGTCACAAGATTCCGTGAGATTTATTACTTTTACTGTTACTTTCACCTAAAAAAAAAAAATTGTTATTTAGTGAGAAAGAAATATAAATGTGCAAAGTTAAAAAATAACCAGTTGCTGTGCAATAAACTATGGTTAACTTTAAACAATATTATGTCGGAAATGCGCAGCCAATAAGACAGCACCCCTTTCGGCTTAATCCAAGGAAGCATGAGCTATTGAAAGCAGAGGTCGAGTATTTACGTGAGAATAACTTTGCGAGACCCAGTTTGAGTGCGTGGAGTTCGCCTTGTTTGTTGGTCCCCAAGGCTGATTCATCGGTTCGGTTCTGCACTGACTATCGCAAAGTCAACGCAGTAACTAAACCTGACTCGTTCCCACTTCCACGAATGGAAGATTGCATAGATCGGGTTGGTCCTGCAAAATTTGTTACAAAATTGGATCTTCTGAAGGGGTACTGGCAAGTTCCTCTTACTTCTAGGGCCTCAGAGATTTCAGCATTCGTGACCCCTGATGATTTTATGCAGTACTCTGTTATGGCGTTTGGAATGCGAAATGCTCCATCTACTTTCCAACGTTTGATGCGTATCGTATTAAGTGGAGTACAGAAATGTGAGGCTTATCTAGACGATATTGTAATATATTCTTCTAGCTGGGAAGAACATTTAAATTCCCTACGTGAAGTGTTTTCACGTTTGTGTGATGCGTCTCTGACTTTGAACCTAGCTAAATGTGAATTCGCCAAGGCAACAGTGGTCTACTTGGGGAAAAGAGTTGGTCAGGGACAGGTTTGCCCGGTTGATGCAAAGATTGCATCTGTTATGAAGTTTCCAGTACCTGTGAATAAAAGAGAACTGCGTCGATTTTTGGGGATGCCAGGTTATTACAGAGGCTTCTGTCGTAACTTTGCCAGCATTGTATCACCCTTAACCGATCTCCTCAGCACAGCTCGAGTATTTGTGTGGTCTCCTGCTTGTGAGGAAGCTTTTCGTGCAGCTAAGGATTTACTGTGTAACGCTCCTGTTTTGGCAGCGCCAGAGTTTACGCGCTCTTTTAAGCTGGAAGTGGATGCCTCTGCTACTGGCGCTGGTGCGGTTTTACTTCAAGAGAGTGAGTTTGATCACCCAGTATGTTACTTCTCGAAAAAATTTACGCTATGTTAACGCAGATATAGTACCATCGAAAAAGAGGCTCTTGCGTTGTTATTATCGTTACAACATTTCGAGGTGTATTTGGGTGGAAGTTCGTTTCCAGTTGTTGTTTATACGGACCACAACCCACTTGTGTTCTTGGCCCGGATGTCGAATTCAAATCAACGCTTAATGCGCTGGGCATTGATAGTTCAAGAGTTTGACTTGGATATCCGACATAAAAAAGGATCGCAAAATACTGTTGCGGATGCGCTGTCCCGCGTTTATGGTGCTGAAGTGTAGGATATATATGCAGTGGTGCAGTGTAGGTAATGCAAACTTCCTGTTAGCATTTTTTTTTGTGGGGAGGTGTTACGTGGAAGTGCATTTACATGTTGGTTGTGTTGGTCTAGTTTTCCTTTGTGTTTCTCTCTCGCTCTTCTTACACTCTAACTATCACGACTCGCAGGTGGAGCTGATAACGAGTGACCTGATTGGAGACGGGAGTGATTGCTGCAATTGTCTATTTAAGTCTCCTGGAGCATGGATCTGGAGCTCCCCGCTCTCATGGCTTCCTTTACTGGCAGCTCTGCTGTTGTAAACTGTTCTTAACCATTACTTCTCTAAGTTGATTTATTATGTTGAACTTTTATGTTTATCCTAAATTCTAATTATTTGGAGTATAGTAGGGAGGTGGGTGCCTGTTTTATTTATTATCAGTTTTCTCCTGTTTGTAGTAAGTAGGGAGATAAGATTTTGTATATTGTTTATTATCTGAAATCTAGGTTAGAATTCTTAATTTAGTTAGTTTTGTTTTGTTATTTGTTTTGGCTTTTCCCCCTCCTGAAATGTATATGCTCCTTATTATCTTATGTTTAATAAACTTTCTTTATATACTTTAAAGTATCTTGTGATTTGAAGCCTTGGGGGTGAGAGTGGGGACTCCAGGGGTCTTGTTTGGACCCCTGTTACCTGTTATGAATGTTTCTTCTGTTCTCTTTGAGTAGGGACATTTGTTACTTCGTAACATGCTTCGACAAGTCTGTCCGCGCGTCTGCTCTGACGGAGGGAGACCGTGTCCTTGTTCGACATCTGCGAGCAGGCCTGGCTCCTCTTTAATGGGTTTTGAAGTGAAGCTAGATGTCAAGTCCGGTGTTCCATTGTTTTCACTAAAATATTGAGGAAGTTGGGAGCTGTATCTATGACTTTCGCGACTGGGCAATGTCTGTCTGGAATGATTGTCAGTGATGTCTCAGAAGTTGTGGATAGGCACGTGGTCTGGTGAATTTTTCATATAGACACATTGGTAATCTCGTACCACTTTCCAATGTTTAGAGGTCGGCCACCCCAGACACATAAAGAGATGCTTTCAGTGGTGTCTGCGACATCGTAAACTCTTTTCATCATTTTGTGTTGTGTTCTGGTCATTCCGTCACAAGATTCCGTGAGATTTATTACTTTTACTGTTACTTTCACCTAAAAAATAAATAAATTGTTATTTAGCGAGAAAGAAATATAAATGTGCAAAGTTAAAAAATAACCAGTTGCTGTGCAATAAACTATGGTTAACTTTAAGACACATTTGGGTATATTTGTTTTTATGTAAGCATTGGGTGAGTCTTGTTATAGTTTAGCAGATTTAGTTAAATTGTTAACACAGATTATTACTGTGAGCGAAACTGGAACTTGGAAGGTGTTTTGAAATCATTACATTTGATGTGATTATGACCTTTTTACATTATCTTCCTTTCTAAAGTTGGTTTCAATTTGATTAAGTGTTATGTATGCATCACTGCATGAAAAGTGGGATTTTCGTCCCCGTAAGCGCCTGTAGGCTCCCGAAAATCTGCCGAATTTTCGGCAGCTTTCCTCAATTTACCAGCAGCGAGCTTCGCGTTTGTCTGTGTCACAAATTGTCATAAACGAACCATGACGTAGGTGGAGAGCCCCGCGCGGGTGCGATGCCTCTAATTAGCATATGAATAGCAGCGAAACCTCTGCCGGCCAGTTAGAGAGTCTCTGGCCTAATTAGCATGTGAATAGCAGCAAAACTAGAGTAATGGCCCACTTGAATGTAATCACTCAGTATTGGCTGAAGCCACAACTTTTAAACAAGTAAAATCCCCCGTGAATGGTTGGCAGATGACTTCAAGCCAATCACAAGGGATTTTTCTTGTTTAAAAGTAGTGGCTTCAGCCAATACCGAGTGAGTAAATTCAAGTCGGGCCGTTACTCTAAAGAGGGGGGTTATTGGGCACCCTGGCTCATTATAAATGTAAACCCCAATAATAATAATAATAATACATAATTTATGTTATCATTTTTTATATATTAATGTCATTGTGCTATGTACTACATTATTCACAACATCAAGGAATATAAGAGAAAACAAAGAGGTTTATTTATAAACACACAGCTGTTTATTCAAAGAAAGAGCTTTATTTATAAACACACAACTATGTACAAAGCAGCATAATGTCTCTTATATTGTACTCCAAACACGTCAAAAAGTGCCTAAGATGTTCGGGAAAGATCCCTAAAAATCTTTTTCAAAGTGTTGAAAAAAAACCTCAAAAACGTTGTAAAAAAGTCACTTTTTCACGCGTATATGGTGAGTTGCCCGGTACTTTGGTATCGCCTCTAATCTGGATTGCAGCGTGGCACAGAGCTCGGAGAGTTCCAGGCTGCGAGAGGGCGGTGGCCGCACAATCCATCCAGACACCCCGCCAACAATGCCGTCTTCCTCATCAGATATGAGATCTATGGTGGCGCACTTCCAAATGTCCATCTCATCCTCAGCCAACACACTTCGTCTCGCTTCCAGCAACTGTAATACAATCAATAAGGACAATAAGTGACCTGAAAAATACTCACATTGACAAAAAACTGATCTAATATAATAAATCTTACCATTTTTCTTCTGGATCGACTCCGAGCTAACAAACTTTTCGCATTTTCCGCCTGCGATGCGAGTTCAGGTTGTTTGTATCTGAAACTCCGGCGTACCGACTCATAATACGTCTTACGGGCAGCTGGAAAACAATTAAATGAAACTGGTATTAATAAAAAGAGTCACGGTACAATTAAACAAGAAATGAGGAAAAACATTAGAAGTTATACTTACAAACAATGTCGTCATTCTCAGCAGTAAATATGGACTTGCTGAAATAGCCCCAAGCAAATCGGAGGTCACGGCTTTGTTATGAGGCGACGTTAGTCTGTGAAAACAAAATGTGTGGGTTTAAGCTCGGATCTATTAACGTATCTATTTCCTTATACAAGAATAAAAACATATTCTTTAAATCGTAACGTTACCTTTGCTCTGGTTCATAGCGCCTGCAGTGTGCCTCAGAGACGCCGTACAGCCTCCTGTAAATTACAAGACAAAAAACACCTCTTAGTTATAAAACACACAGCTTGGGCTACTTCAATAAAATATGCATATACATAAAATTATTCTTACCGCAATCTTGGGATTGTGCACCCGTCTGCTCTTCTTGGAGAGTTACAAACACCAAACCAAACGTCTGTTATGCTTGTCGACACTGCTGTGTGAGCCGTGACCATGACCTCGCACATGATTGGACGAAGGCGAGAAGCCTGTCGGGCTCCTCCAATCACATGCGAGGTTATTGATATAAGGAAAATCTTGTGAGACGTGTGCGCATGCGTATGATATAAACAACAAACGCGATGTGCCGGAAGCTCTGTGTGAAATCAACACAGTGTGCTGTCAGTTGAAAGATGTAAGTCCCAAGACTGAAGAAACGACCTCGGCGCTTCTGTAAACATTGCAACACTGAAGTGTGTCATACACAGTATTTTGACCACAGAAAGCGCTATTTAAAAAATGGAGTTTGGGAGAAAAAAATCCAAAAGGGCTACGTCAGATAACGTACAGAGCCTGCTGCTACCCAGTCATGAATCCGCTGTGAGTGATGTCCCGTCATGTGTAAAGACCCGGAGGATAACTTTACTGGAGTTAGAGAGATTGGTGAAAGTGAAATGCACTCCGAGGACCCAGAAAAAGAAGTGATTGAAGAATTTGAAGAAACGCACCCAGCGAATTTCAGTTCAGACAACGGTGAGCATAAATACATATTTTTTATATAAGCTTGGCTTGCTTTACGTATGTTATCATTTTAAACAATACTAAAACATATCAACAAGTAAAGTAAAATAAAATCAACAAGTTAAACAAAAACGTTGGAGTTAAATGTGGTTGATTATCACTGTTGTTGTTATTTTAATAGTAAATTATAATTGAATAGGAATATCGCGTTATAATGCATAACATTATCTTCTGTTTGTTGTTTTTCAGACGAAACAGCAGATGACCAACGCATTCGTCTTTTCCTGGACATCTGTTGTGTGTGGTAAGCATGAAATTACATTTGGATAAACTAGTATAAAGTTCAATACATGCTAATCCAGAGCTGAAATGGGAAAACCTAACAATTTTCACCCACATGATTGTTTTCCACTCTTAAATTTCTGTTAGTTAACTAATGAAAGCAACTAAAGTATAAACACACTTTATAAAGTATTAAAAAATCCTAAAATGAAGTTGAAGTGGATGAAGTTTCCACAAAGTACTTAACTGGTTCATTGCACTAAAGCTAGCTGTTTGAGATGCACATGATCTTTTTCAACTACAGTTTTCAAATCTTTTCATACTCAAATGGCCCTATTGATGAGAAATGAACATATTAATTATGTTCTTTTTAAATCTCAAATGACCATATTAACGATGAGCTTTTCAATCTCAAATGGCCACATTTATGATGGACTTTTCAATCTCAAATGGCCACATTCATGATGGACTTTTCAATCTCAAATGGCCATATTAACGATGGGCTTTTCGATCTCTAATGGTCTAATGGTGGTGCTGAGTATGTGCATTGCATGTGTTTTAAATATGTCCTTTAAAATTTCATAGGATGACTATGTGGATGAAGAGGGGGAAATCCTTGCTGAGGAGCAGAGTGAACCCTATCCTCACATACAAGATGGGGAGAAGAATGGAAGTGATCAGGCCAGAAGTGAAAAACCAGAACACTTGTTGATGATGAACCTTTTGGCCATGATGAAATTGACTGGTATCCTCCGTGACGACTTCTTACAGTATGTGGGTTGTCCAAAATGTATGACAGTGTACATGCTTACTGAAACCTATGAGCTCAGACGGGATGGTACAAAGGTTTGCAGGACTTGTGGTCACATCCCATTCTACAATCACCCACAGCAGAGGTCTGCATTAAGGTAGAAATGTGGCTCTGCCTTGCTAAGCAAGGCTACATATTTGAGCAGTGAAGAGTATGTCCATCCAATACGTTCTTACTGATACAAGAGTGTTGTGCAGTCTCTGGGAGGACTTGTTAAAAGACTTGGATTTGAAGAGAAATTAGATGAAAGGCGAAAGCGGGAAATGCCAAAGGGTGTGTTAGGAGATGTATATGATGGACAAGTATGGCAGGATTACCAGTATGTGAATTCAATAACTGTAGTCATGCCACTATGCACAGTATTTGAGCTGTGATGTAATTGCACAAGTTTCCTTGCTTCATTCCCTTCCAGACAGACATTTTGTTGTTTGACATGTTGTTTGCATAGAATGCACAAATTGAGCCTGATTAAAACTCTGTTAAAACAATTAAAATTGTTGAAATAAATTGTTTTGTGTATCTTGTTTTTTACCTAACATTGGTTATTGCTAATGACATACAGAGATATTAATATATACTGTTAGCCTGGACAAACTGAATCTACTTAAAGGGATAGTTAAAAAAAAATTAGGGAAAAATATTTTGAAAGTATTGTGATAAATGATGAAGAAAATATTTTGATAAATGATTGTCATTAAACTTAAAGATGATTTTGAATTACTCTGTCCAACATCTCCGCTTAGTAAACTGAGTTGAAAGATTTTCTATTTTTAATTCATTTATAATTATAATTCTCTTAGTGTTATAAATGGTATTATAACACAAAACTCATGACTAAGTCAGTCATTGAATAAACTTGATTCTCCACTGAACACACACAAAACTGCGAAAAATACAATACAATGTGCTGTTTATGTCAATAAACACTGATCACCTGAACGGTGACTTTCATTAACAAAAATGGTAATTTATCATTTAAAACTAAACAACATGAATAATATTAGAGCATAAACCTCTATGACATTTTAACAAATATTTAAGTAGTTAAAGTTCTTATTAGTTCTTAATTCTGTAAAAAAGCTTAAATAATCATAATATTCAGGGACAAAGGATTATGGGTATAATATATTTTTAAGTATATGTCCAAAACTCAAAATATTAAGTAATGTTTACATCATTAAGACAATATCTGGGTTAACAGTGTAGCATACTTTGAAAATAATCAATTTTAAGAGTTTGTAATTTGGCTATACTGATACCAGAGATTTTATTAAAATCAAAGTTTAAAACCTCTCAGAATGTCACCTGAGTAAAACTCCCCCAGCTGCTACCCTGATTTGCATTTGTATAGCTCACACCATGTTCATTTACATGTTAAAGCCTCCCCTAGAATTAGGGGAAGGGGGGACAACTTCAGAGCAAGACCCACGGCAACTTCTGACAACTTATGGCAGTTTTCGGTGTTGGCTGCAAATTGTCATGCGCAGTCGTATACTTGGAGTTTCACAACAATCTACAGTGCCACATTCTGACGAAAATTCCACTTTTCATGCAGTGCATGTTTTATACATTATTACAACAAAATGTTCAGGTATATGTAAAAAGTTTACCCTTTGGTATTCTCTCGGATCATCCAGAATGTCTCTCAGTGTCCATTGTTCAGTTTTTTGTTGCAAAGCGTTATCAAAGGCGAAGTCAAGTTTGCGAACGCATCTTAAACTTGACAAGTAGTTGACGACAATGTCCATATCTCCTGTAATTGAGAAACATAGAAAACGTTAGTAGTAAATGCTGATAATGTTTATACATCAACTTGTTTTGGCGATTCACTATGTTTTATTATACTTCTATTTAGTAGGAAAGGTCTATACATGTTTACAAATTGTTTGATGTGTTTACGAGAGTGTACTGTTGGATAAAGTAATATGGACCTTTTTCATTTGCAGCTTTTTTAAAGGAGACATATTATGCGAAATCCACTTTTTTAGCCCTTAAATGCATTTTGTTGTATTTTTGTAGTGTTAAAACAAGTACAAAAAATTGAAAAAAAAACCTCTTCAGGTGATTTGTTTATGTCTTTATATTCTGTTTTGGTCATATTTTGCAATTAGTACGTTTTTTAAAAACAATAACGTCACAGAATTTAAAGTGGAACTGCCAAATAAAGATATTGATAGAGGTCGACCGATAATGGATTTTGCCGATAACAATAGCTAAAGCGGGCACTAACTGGCGATGACCTATAAATTACCAATAGTTTTTTACTATTTACTGAATAGAAAACACAACACTCATAACTCATTCACTATGCTCAAACATACTTTATTATTACAAAATCAAGAGGCTATTTAAATAAATAAACCAAAGTAACAGTCCAAGGAACAATAAAACAGATTCAAAATATATAAACAATTTACTATTAGTAAACATTAACTATTGTAAAAGAATTAGAAAATAAATACAGCATTGGCTGAAAATATTATAACTCTTAGATAAAATTTATTTATATATTAAATATAAACCTTAAAATAAGATTAACAAGACTGAACCAAAGTAACACTTTGGTTTTGATGTCAAAAGAACATCAAACAGATATAAAATGTCAATTACATAAAATGTATTTGTAAAAATGTATGTCATCTGTGAAAGGCGTAGGACCAAAAAATGTTCAACAAATCATGGATTTCGGTCCGAACGGACGTTTCCTTTTATGTCCCTCATACATACGTAAGCGTAATTTGAATTCCCACCGTGCAGCGAGTCCACGCAGATACCATACGTCATCGGCGCGTTCACGTGCGCTCTGTCTGTAAACAGCGAGAACAGCAAACTTTTCTGCTGAATTGACAACCTACACAGGAGCAACAAAACTAAATGCATCTTTTATAACAACAACAGCAAAAACTGCCTGGATCAGCAAGAGCAAAAACCCAAATTAAAATCGGTAACTTTACTGCTTTACCACGAGATGCAAACAGCTACAGGAGGCAAAGGGTCTGAAAGGGTTTTTGTACTGCAAAGTTTTCTCACTAGTAAATGAGACATGACCGTCTGATCTGTGCGTGTTCATGTGTTTGGAAAGAGTTGTGACTTTGGATGGCGATTTGACTTGAGGGTGGGATCGGGATTTCATTGCTAGGCGGCTACCGTTAGCATTTTTCAAAATGTGTTACCCTACCTTTAAGTGTAAAATGCAGAATAACTTCTTTAATTATGATTGTGTCGAAGTGTTGAAAACTTATTGTATTTGTCCGTTTTATTATTATTATTATTTTTCCATGATAAAATGCACCGACCAGCCTAAACCGTAATAGAAACTTTCCACTTGGTCAACTGGTTGTATATTAGCAGGCTACTCAGATACAGTGAATCAGCCAAATTGATCCATAGGTGGCGCTATAGCAGTGCCCGACGCGTTTGGGCTCATAACTCCTTAACCGTACATCTCAGGGCTTGACATTAAATTTTTGAGGAACTTGTCCTTTGGACAAGTACATTTATGTTTCACTTGTCCATGCACAAAAGTCACTTGTCCGGGTAAAGATTTATAATATAATTAATTTTTTGTGTTTTGCTAATCAGTGGCGGTGCAAGGGATTTTTCATAGGGGTGGCCAGGCAGGGGCCAGCAGTAACTCTGGGGTGGCACATAAAATCTCTTTCATCCAACCTTAAAATACTTTTTATAGTCATAATTCAACTTCAAGTTTTTTTATTAAACTATTTAATAAAAAAAAACTTTTGAAATTTACTTTGAAACCAGAATTTATATCTCCCATTGCTAAAAAAAAACCATAGAGACCAGTAAATCAGGTGAATTTTGTAGGCCACTGAAATGTATTTTACAAAGATTAATTTGGCTGCTGCTTGCTACTCTTTCTGAAGAAGGATGCTATATCTGCTGCCATTCTCTTCATTTTTCCCACATTTCAATGATTGTCTGACATTAAAACACTAAAGCAAAACATTAAAACATTACCATGTTTTAAAAAAGCATATTAGGGTAAATGTATCCAGATTATCTGTTATATATAAAATCAGTCTTAATCCTAGCATTTACACTGTAATGTTTGTGTGGGATTTTTTTAATGTACAGTGACGAATTCTGTCAGATTCAAATCGGCTGTCGCGCGGCGCAAACACACGTAGGTGCGCTGAAAGAGAGATTCTCATTATAAAACAGATTCTTAAACAAGATTTTAAGCCCATTATGTGTTTTTACCGAACTGTAGAAGAGAAAAAATACGGACTGCGGTTGATGTGTCTGTCATTTATATTCACGCCGGAGCCTGAAGAAACTCTCCACTCCATGCCGCCCCGCCCCTTCGTGTTCGGCGATCAGGTTTCATGCGCGCGCAGCTTGTTTAACAATAACAGCAAGGTGTAAACGTGTGTGTGTGTGTGCGTGCGTGCGTCTGCGCGCTGCGCTCTCTGTTCAATATTCCGCTCAATGTTTGCGCTGCGTGTTCTGCTATGTCGTTAACTGCACATAACGTTAAGTAACATTGTTTGAAATTGTACTTGTCCAGTTGGACAACTAATTTTCTCTTACACTTGTCCTTCAAAAAATCCACTTATCCCGGACAAGCGGACAAGCCTTAATGTCGAGCCCTGCATCTTACACTCAAGCGTTTGGTATCAGTGTAATCCTTGGCTCCAAACTGAAAAAAACACTAGATGGTGCTATAATGGGCTTGAGACTATAACTACACAACCGTTAGCCTGATACATTTAATATTTGGTATGGTGTTTCTTTGTGCAATGTACCATGAGTACTAGATGGACATTGGCGTATCTTCAAAAACATTGCCGTCATCAGCGAATGAAATTTGAGGACTAATTTGACTTAGTTAACGAAGGTCAATCGTAACAAAATTCGCTGTGCATTTTTGTGTACTCCACCTGAAGGCCTGTAAGAATTATGGTATCAATTTGCCATTAGGGGGCATAATACCACATTACTGTGCCTGTATGACGTGACGCTTGACACACAAACATGACATCATATTAGGGGTGGGCGGAATGACCAAAAATCATTTTATTTCACGGAACGGAATATTTCACGGTATACATGTTTTTCAGTTTATATTGTTTTTTGATGATAAAAATGTACAGAAATACACTACTCACTATAGCTTTTAACTGAATGCTCACCACAGTTTTAAAATATGAGCATTGAATCTTGTTTTTAATTGAGTAATTAACTTTATAGACTATGTTGTATTTTGTATTTATGCATATGTAACCCACCTTAAAGTTTGGTTACTAAGACCATAACTTTAGTATTAGATTGCTCAATAACTATATAAATATATACATATTAATAAACAGAATAAATATAAATATAGCAAGAACAAAAAGCTGTTTACATTATATGTTTTTATTTTTCATTTTCTTTTGGTCTGCTTGAAGTGTTTAATAAAAGACTTTAAATTTGGTATAGTCAACTTCAAGGTGACTGGTTTGTTTTTGAATATATTTGAAAAGACGGGTTTGTTTGTCATTCTGGAGACTCCACTTGAATTGTAATTAGACGTTATTGATAACCCTTTTAAGAAAAATTATACTTTTGTAATATAATCTAACAATTTTTATAAATCTGAATCAGCTTACCATTCCTTGTACATATTTTGTCTACATATTGTTGAGGATAGAAGACCTGTGTTGTTTTATCCCAAACTCTGGTGAGTTGAAATGCTATGATATTACTCTGATAACTGAACTAACTAATTAAAAACCAATCGGAGATTTACTTTTATTTTATTGTACTGTTATTGTGATAATATTGTTTTTATGTTTGTGATATAGAAGTTATTAATTAATATATTGAATTACATGATTTTTGATATATATGACTGTTGATAGTAACAAACTCCTAAGAGATAGGAGACATTAATATAAGAATGTTTA
Source organism: Paramisgurnus dabryanus (assembly GCF_030506205.2). Lineage (NCBI taxonomy): Eukaryota > Metazoa > Chordata > Actinopteri > Cypriniformes > Cobitidae > Paramisgurnus > Paramisgurnus dabryanus. The sequence continues at coordinate 7,813,574 of NC_133338.1, read as the reverse complement.
GAGGTGCGCACACATTAGCCTGTGTGTGTGAGTAAGAATGGCACTTTCTCTCTCTCATTACGAGCGATGCAAGTTAATAAAACTTGTTGAACTGTAGTTGAATTGGAATTTAAAGAGATTTTGATATTTAATATATGATGTTAATTAGTATTCTCAAACTGCTGCATGCAGATTGGTTTTTTTATTGAGCTGGAACACTGAGCTGGAACACTGGATGGCGAGTCAGTCCCATTGGATTTCGATTGAACTGGTGTTCCTTTTCACACTGGACAACCAAACCCCTTGAATTCTACCCTTGGATCAACCTGTGTTCCTTGGACACAGATAAGCCTTCACACATACACTGACATATACACCTTACATACCCGGGTACAGGACTATTTCTTTTCTTTTTATCATTTTATTGGAAAGCTTTTATTTGAAACTTTGGGAAAAGAGCTCTTATTTATTTATTTCATTATTTATTTATGTGTATTTATTATTATTATATATTCCTCAATATTTAACTGTGGTTCTCTCTTTTGTGATCAGAATGAAATATTTTAAATAATTTATTGCTGTAATAAAATTACTGCATTTTTCTTCCACTCTTACACATTGTCCTTGTCAATTTACTCCCCCCTCAATGCTGAACCTAGAACTGGCCTAAACCAAATCACAACCTATAGAGGCACCTTCTTTTATTTTAAAGAAATACATTTTTATTCTAGTTAGGTGCTACATAAATCTTGGCGAGCCAGCCAGGAGGGGGCAGTGTTGACAATTTTGTAATTAATATTTAAAGTGTATATATATTTTCTCTTTGCATTTACATATTTTCTATTGAAACTTAAATTTTACATTGAAACTGTACATTTGAAATGGATGTGGTTAAACAAAAGAATGTTAAAGTGCCTAATTCAGTCTTAGTCAGTGGTATGAGTGATAGTGATGCAGATGGAGAAATATTTAGGTTCTTAGAGGAACATGGGCCTTTCTCAAGGGTGATACATATAAGTAGCTCTGATCCAGAATTACAAAACACAGTCATAGTTAGGGCCCGAGCACACCGGGGTGTGAGGACCCTATTGTTCTTCAAGGAGTTATTATTATTATTTTTTTTTCTTTTTCTTCTCCGACTTCAGCGGGACTTTAGAGGGCCTAAACATACTCGAAAACTCATGAAATTTTGCAGAGATGTCAAGAGTGATGAAAATTTACATGTGGTGTAGGCTTTGGAATTAGGCGTGGGAAAATGGCTCTATAGCGCCACCTACAAATATTGAATGAAGCAGCCCTTGGACTGTGTTTAACTTACAAATGTCAAATATTGAATGAAGCAGCCCTTGGACTGTGTTTAACTTACAATTTCGGTATGTTCATGTATTATTACAAGCCCTACAAAAAAGTCTCATAGAGCAATGCCCTACACCAAACAGGAAGTCAGCTATTTTGAATTATTTCTCAGATTTTGGCTCAGTTTTTCTCATTTCCAGCAGTCATACTTTAACTAACTCCTCCTACAGTTTTAGTCGGATCATCTTCATATTTGGTGATTGTCATCTTAAGGCCTTTGTGATGCTAAATTGCAAAGGATTTGATTCTATATTAAAATTTGTGTCTGTTTCGGACAGCCAAAGTTTGATGTTTCGCTATGAAACAGGTTGCTGGAACTCAGGCATACAGTGTCCGATCTGTCCCAAACTTCACATGATTAATAAGAGTCCTGACCTGAACACATCTACATGTCAATAGTCACTTATGGTCATAGCGCCACCAGCTGGCAACAGGAAGTGACATGTTTACACTGATTATGCAATGTCCGATCTTTCCCTAACTTCACATGATTAATAAGAGTCGTGGACTGAACACATCTACATGTCAATAGTCACTTATTGTTATAGCGCCACCAGCTGGCAACAGGAAGTGACATGTTTACAATGATTATGCAATGTCTGATCTGTCCCAAACTTCACATGATTAATAAGAGTCCTGGACTGAACACATCTACATGTCAATAGTCACTTATGGTCATAGCGCCACCAGCTGGCAACAGGAAGTGACATGTTTACACTGATTATGCAATGTCCGATCTTTCCCTAACTTCACATGATTAATAAGAGTCCTGGACTGAACACATCTACATGTCAATAGTCACTTATGGTTATAGCGCCACCAGCTGGCAACAGGAAGTTACATGTTTACAATGATTATGCAATGTCTGATCTGTCCCAAACTTAACATGATTAATAAGAGTCCTGGACTGAACACATCTACTTTTTAGAAGAAATTATTTTTGTTAGAAATTATCTTAATATGTAAACTTAGTTTATTTATGTATATCATTTAGACCATTTAGACAAATATTCTGCATGTTTAAAAAAATATATAATGTGTTAAAATTGTGTAGTGTCTTTAAAAACTTGGAGACAATTGTGTCAACATGTCATATTTTCTAAAATAAATTATAATTTTTCTGATTTCATATTTATTTTAATAAGTTAGAAACGTCTCCGCTGTGTCCTGCTAACAGGCGCGATGCGCGTGCACCAGTTGAGGCAAATTATGGGTCCTCCGAAGGTTAGACCGTCTCATTTCAGTTCTATTTGCGAACTTCTGAGCGCCTTGAAAGGCCAAGTGCTCACCTTTTATCACATGCTTAGTAGGGTGCAGCCCTTGAATTGGAACACAGCTTGTGAAGCTTGCCGCAGGGACTGCGCTCTTTGGTCATATATTGTTTGATTTCTGTTGGATTTAAATGATACACAGGATTAAAGGAAGATATTTAATCAGAAAACGGAGTAGGCTACGTGGATTGTTTTGTCGGACGGACACAGAGCGAGTGGATTGTTTTGTCAGACAGACACAGAGCGAGTGGATTGTTTGTTCGGATACGCAGAGACTGAAACTAAAACTAAAAGCAAGCTCACACATACTATGGCGTTTTACCACGGGTGTACACCGCAGTGTGAATATTTTAGTGGAAACAACAATCGCGGATTGTTCTCTTCCATGAAGCCGATGTAAACATCTAAGAATATATGAACATTTCTTAGATTTATTACCTTTGTGGACTACAAATGCAAGTTGATGTCATACTGCGATTGCTTGGTGAAGATAATTTACAAACATGAGACCGGATGGATTATGATTTGCGCACAATTTTTAAACAAAGGTATGTTGTCCCGTTTAGATTTTTCATGTTCATTCTATATGCACTGTCAGCTATGATGAAGTGTAATGAATCATTGCGCCGCCAATTACGGTCCTGCGACATCAGATATGTCATGTATATTTTTTACAAAATAGAGTAACGCGAGTAACGAACTCATTTAAATTTCAGTAAATGTAATTGCGTTATTTGATAAAAAATACTTCGTTACATGCTCGTTACTGCTAAAAGTAGTGGAGTTACAGAAACGCGTTACTTTGTCACTATGATGCCAATAGTCAGTTATGGTCATAGCGCCACCAGCTGGTAACAGGAAGTAACATGTTTACAATGATAACGCAATGTCGGATTTGTCCCAAACTTCACATGATTGATAAGAGTCCTGGACTGAACACATCTACATGCCAATATTTACATGTAGTCACTCATACTCACACACACTCGCTCACTCTCTCTCTCTCTCTCTCATGCTATCTTACACGATGCTACCTCACTGTCATTTGTAATTAGCAACAGGAAATGTGGCACATTATACTACACTTTTAAATGGTTCACCTATGTTTACATGCTTAAATGCCTATTTACTACTGTTCCCTTTCATTCTTATGCCACGGCGTGGCGGTGTCATGTGTGCGAGGGCCCTTCCATCACTGCTTGCAGTTTTAATTGAGTTTGAGTCAGGGCTTACAATAAAAAGTTTAGGTCAGTTACCACTCTATAGGCCTTCCCCAAACCCTAACCCCAACCATCACAGAAAACTTAATTGTACCTTAGATTTTCAAAAAACAACATTCTGTTTGATTTATAAGCTTGTTTCCTCATGGGGACCTCACAATGTCCCCACAAGGTCACAAAAATACTGGTCCCCACAACGTGATAATGACCAGGTACACACACACACGCACGCACACACACACACTTGGAGAGAGCAAGTGAGAGATGAAACAGAGATTAAAGACAACTGCCATTTGTATGTGTGTTTTAAAAACAAATAAATTGTTCCCACGCAAAAGGTATAAAAGAGCATGTTTGGTGTTGTGCACATAGTTCATTCGGTGCTGGAAGCATGGCAAAGAGTTATACTCTCCTCGAGACCCTGTATGAGTATGTGCTGGATCCCAGCAATAATGAAGAAGGCCCTGAAGTTACTGAGCCACAGGACTCTGAGCTAAATGACTGCAATGTCCCTGGAGGCAACACAGAGTTGGAAGACGAGGAATCGGAGGAGGACTTTGAGGAAGATTATGCAGGCCAAACCTTTATTTCTAAAAATGGGCAAATAACCTGGTCTTCTATTTCACCTGCACAGGGGCCAGAGAGATTTTCAGCTGCACGAGTCATAAAGGTGTCACCTGGACCGACAAGGTACGCGTCTTCTCATATAGATGACATAAAGTCAGCTTTTTTATAATTTTTTCCATCAAGCATCCGAAAAATCTTGGTGGAGATGACAAATATAGGAGGCAGGCGTGTATATGATGAATGGATCAATGTGGACTGGACAGACATGGAAGCATTTATTGGTCTGTTACTCCTTGCAGGAGTTTATCGTTCCAACAATGAGGCCATACAAAGCTTGTGGGAGGCAGAAACTGGGCGTGCAATTTTTCGTGCTGTCATGCCGCTGAAAATTGTTTACATTTTGTTAAGAACCATCCGATTCAACAACAGGGCCACAAGATCTGCTCGGCAACAAAGCGACAAGCTGGCACCAATTCGGGATCTGTGGAATTTATGGGTTGAGTGTCTCCTTCTAACGTTCAACCCTGGTCCGGATGTAACGGTCAATGAGTGCCTGGTTTCATTTCGGGGTCTATGCAGCTTCAAGCAGTGCATTCCTAGTAAGCCAGGGAAATATGGCATAAAAATCTGGGCAGCATGTGATGCCCAGACAAGCTATGCATGGAACATGCAAGTTTACACTGGTAAGCCAGAGAGAAATCAAGGCATGCGTGTCGTCCTCGATTTAACCACTGGAATCACAGTTACCTGTGATAATTATTTTACTTCTTATGCCCTCTGCCAGGAGCTCCTAAAAAGGAAGATGACTATGGTTGGCACAGTTCGCAGAAACAACCCTGAACTCCCACCTTCTCTTCTGACATCGAGAGACAGAGCTGTGTTTTCATCTGTTTTTGCATTCACTGAAACACACAGTCTAGTGTCATACTGCCCCAAAAAAGGTAAGAAATGTGCTGCTCATGAGCACATATCACAAGCATACCAAAATCAATGACAGTAAAGACAAGAAACCAAAGATCATCTTGGACTACAATCACTGTAAAAGTGGAGTTGACAACCTTGACAAGGGTATTTACAAATTTTATGATTTGATGCATTATTTTGATAATTTTCAAAGATGGTTTTGCCAGCAGATAAAATTATTTGTGTATGTATTTGAAATATTGTAGATGGTTTCAAGCTACAGTAGGCTAGTGACAATGCCCCAGAATTTTTGAGATACCCCTACCGGAGGTAGAACTAAACCCAATAATGTTTTCCTCATCTCTAAAGTCTCTGTTAACTTGGTCAATGCACTTAAACTGAGTGAGAGTCCAAAGCTGCCTAAACAGTTTAGCAACACTGACCTGGATAGAGAGACACGCTGAGAGAGAGACGAGTGACGAGGAGTCGCAAGCCCGGAGCTCCGTTGAGCTTATCAGCTTAATCAAATTTTTTCACTATCTTATTCCTATCTTTATAATATAACTTATTAGTTTATCTTAGGAATACTTTACCTTGACGATTACTGAATCGTATTACTAATCGAAACAATTTTATCACTAGTAACACCCAGTGTTAGCATATAGCCCGCTAGCATCACCAGTCGGTGCCGGCTAAAGCTAGCATTTCCTACCATCTGTTTACTTAAACCTGCCTTCGTTGGCGATCTAATGGCGGATTCATCCGATGTATGCTTTTCTGACCTGTCCACACCAGATCGGGAAGCTGTGAAGGAGGTGCTGCCCGCCTCACATCACCCTGACCACAGACGTTTGCAGGCGACCAAGGCGTGCTGCGAGTGAGCACCCGTCGCGATGCAGCTTCACGGACCGCGTTTGGAACGGAGACGCCATCGCCCAGCATGAAAACTGTAAGACCCCACTTGTTATTGTAACCTGCACTACTTGCCACATGTAAAGTTTAGCTTTATCAGTCAGCATAGAGGGTTTTACATGTGCTAAGTGTATTGAAGTAGTAAGGCTGACGGAAAAGGTTGCAGAACTAGAAGCGCGCATCCAAACGACAGGCGCGGAGCTATGGGCGGGCCAGGCCCGCCCAGATTGACAGCTGGCCCGCCCAATCAGAAATGTAAAAAAATACTGTATAGTTAGACATGGATACTACTTCATATGGTGTATTTTATCTATTGCATGTTATGTTAAAAACAGTAAAATTATAAGTAAGCCTGATAACTATTTAAAAACTATTATAAAGAAGTTGAATGTTGCGTTACATTATGGTTCTAATGAGAAAAATATTCCCGAGTAGCTTTCAGCAATGATCACTTTGAGAACTTTTTTTGCAAGCAAGTGGAAAACGTATTTTGAATAACAACACGTTATCAATATGTGGTGCGCGCTTTCCTCTCAATAACATAAACACACAACAAATATGACAGCGGGGTAAAAAATAGAAAGAAAAGATCTGATCATCACAGATGTTGTTTGATATAGCCTACCAGCTCTCTAACTCAGCACTATAAGTCACAGCACGTTTATTGCTACACTTTATACAATATAGCCTATTGCTTTTAAGCAACAAATAGCCTATCATAACAACCTATAAGCCTACTGTGTAATTGAGACATTAATTTAAGAAATGCATTAAAAGCAGAAAGACGTAGGCTGCGGAAATATAGTGGGTTCACTTCAATCCACACCACAGACGTTCTTGGTTTGCTTCTTATTTATTAAATCAAGGCAATTGTTTGATTAAACATTGATTAATACTAAGATACAATTTATACAAAACGAAATTCACTTTAAAGAAAGTCTTTCTACAAAACAAACCTATGCAGGGCTACAAAAATGTATCTGCGCCCTGCCCGTCAAAATATTGTAATGTGTTTGCATTCTCTCAGATTTAGTTAGGTAATTATATTGTATGTAATTCGGTGTCATCTTGTTAGTCATTACTATCCCTAACAAGTGAAACTGTCAGGAAATGAAGTGAAAGCATAATTAAACCCATTATTCCTTTCGTGTTCACGTCTGATATGCGCGCTCCTCGGCTCCGCTCTTCACGAGTAGGCTACCCGCTTGCTCTTATGCTCATCAAAAAGTATATTAAATGTTTATTTATTTGTCATTTCGTTTAACCTCAGAGTCAAACATTATTCTAGCAATTCCCTTTTTCTTTCTTTATTTAGTAAGTTAACTTAAATATGTGAGAACGAAAATATATTTTTAGTGATTTGCATGAAGAGAATATGATGTTAGCTTCATTTTAAGCATTTAGTAGCTTAATTTATTTAAACAGTTTTAATAGGCTATTTTAAAAAGTATTAGGTTTTTTGTGTTCATTTATATTTCTTGTCACTGTTTGCAGGTTCGTTTTTGTAGGCTATGACACCCCAATAATTTGTTTTTACCAAAAAGGCTTAATTAATGTCATGTTGCATTACAATTTAAAGTATATCAATAATGTCAAAAATGTGACGTGCAGTTCGGGTGTGTGTGTATGCTGTTTAAATTAGTGTTCTCACCAATACGCTTGTGATTCCTGAAGTTTTGACAAATTTTATAGACTTGTTATAGTTTCTTATTCAAAAGTGACACCCATAGATTCAGGCCCACCCGGCCTTAATCCATGCCCACCCATTTGTCACGTTCTGCATCCGCCACTGCCGAACGCTAGTTGAGCACAGTAAGACAGCTAATGTTAATGTTACAAACACTGTTTCGGGTGCGCCTAGTGTTAAGCGTAATACACATGGCTCGGTTTCGACTTCAGAGTCAAGGCGCTGACTAACTGGGTTACTGTCAGGCGGCATAGTCACATTCGACTCCCAAATAACGCTCCTGTTTTATTATCAAACAGATTTTCTCCACTCAGCAATATACCGTCTGAGATGTCTGTTAAAAGTGCCCTGGTTATTGGGGGATTCTATACTCAGCAAAGTTAACATTGAGGCACCAGCCACCATAGTCGATTGTATACTGGGAGCCAGAGCGTCTGACATTAGATCCAAACTTAAAGTGCTGGCTAATGCTAAACATAAGTTTTCTAAGATTGTTATTCACGCTGGCACAAATGACACCAGACTCCGCCAGTCAGAGATCACCAAACATACTATTAAAGAGGTGTGTGAAATTGTTAATACAATGTCAGAAAATGTAATTTGCTCTGGTCCCCTCCCCGCCTACCGGGGGGATGAAACTTACAGTAGATTAGTGTCTCTTCATGGCTGGATGTCAAAGTGGTGCCCTTAGCATAAATTAGGGTTTATAGACAATTGGAAGCATTTCTGGGGAAGACCTGACCTGCTAAAGAGAGATGGCCTCCATCCGTCTCCGGAAGGAAGTGCTATTCTCTCTAGAAATCTGACCAATAGTCTTACTTTTGATATTCTCTGACTATCCAGGGCCCAGGTCAGGAAACAGACAGATTGGCTTACCCATCAGTCTGTTAGCTGCCTTGACATGTCAAGATCACATATATTCCAGGACATAGAGCCTTTTTTACCAGAGTACCAACACATCTCGAGTGTGTCTGTTCCTCGAACAAATAAATACAGAGCACGATTACCTCGTCTCGTACAAATCTTATTAACATAAAATTAGAACAGAATACATTAACAGATGAAACTCAAATGTTAAAATTCGGCCTTCTTAACATTAGATTGCTTACCAATAAAGAACCTATTATCAACAAAACATGTCAGGGCCCACGCATACTCGTAAGCACACATTAGACTTAATTCTGTCACTCTGACTCAATATTAATGACATCGAAATATCAGCCCAGAGCGATGCCGTTTCAGACCATTGCCTTGTGTCATACACTGTACTTCTAAATAGGATCACTCAGTCTACAACATGCTACAGATTAGCAAGAACAATAATTTCCACCACTAAAGATAGCTTTATTAGCACTCTTCCAGACCTGTCTCAAATGAAACATGTAGCAGATAACCGTGAAGTAGAGCCCTGCACGGGCTTTAACTCTTTCACCGCCAGCGTTTTTAAAAAAAGTTGCCAGCCAGCGCCAGCGTTTTTCATGATTTTCACCAAAGTTTAATGCCTTCCAGAAAATGTTCTTCTTTAAATATATAAACATACAATATACCATATGAAAGAACAGACCCTCTGCTTTCAAACAAAAAAAAACGTTTCATCCTACCTTTAGTGGTTCTTTTGCAATCAGCTTTTGAATATGGGTAGGTTTTTGCAAAAACACCATATTTTGAGCAAAAAGCAGAGATAATTCCATTTTTATGATGGACTTTTCATAGAGATCCCATTCAGAGCGATCTTTAAAACAGACACGGACATGCAGCAGCTTGCTATAGGGCAATACTTCCGGTTTTAAAAAGTTGCGGAAGAGCGCCACCTGGTGGATAATAGCGGTATTGCGGAAGGACGGAAAATCTCGTCATTGGCGGGGAAGCGTTTTCTCTTAATTGACGAGATATCTCGTCAATGGCGGGGAAAGAGTTAAATCTAGGCCCTAGCCCGGCCCTGGTCCGACGCGCTCAGGCCCTAGTCCGGCCCTTGTCCGACAGCTTATCAAAATTCTCAGTCCGAGTCCGAAGCCTGTGTATTTTTTTCACTCCACATTACACAGTCACAGGCTTTTGCAGCAGTTATAGTAGTTCTTATTTGTTTTTATTGCCAAAGTAGTTATATTTTGTTTCTTTTCTATATAAAGTTAATTTAGAAAAATGTTTGGATCATGTTTCGTTGACGAGTAAATGACCGACAGCCGGTTTACTTTCAGTTTAGTTTCTCAAATCAACACTTGGCTCTCTAACAATACAATTAATAAATAAAATAAAATATACATTTTAAACACTTAAACCATTTAACTTTTTCTTTAAACGTTTATTATGACTACAACAATGAACATATATATTTTGATAATTCGTTCTGTTCGGCTGCTCGCAACGATACGGCGGGCGTGCAGAAAAACAACAAAAAAAGCTGTCTTACCGTACAGCTAACGTTAGACTATGTTGCAGAAATATAAAAGGAATATTGCCGAACATGCAGCAAAAAAAGAAAAGAACAGCGACTAAAGAGAAGTCAAGTCCCAAACGAAAACCAACAGCCTTCTACAGTTAACAGGGTTTAAACACAGAAGAACAATTTATTTAGAGAGCATCGTGGAGAAAAAGCACAGCATCCAGAGTGGAAGGTTTTAATCCAGTCCTCCTTTCTTCTAAAACCCTTCCAGCTGTGCTAAAAACACGCTCACTGCTGCTGCTGCTCGCCGGGAAACTTAACACTGTGCGAGAAAGTCTTGATAGTTGTGGTAGCATTGTTTTGTGTTTTTTACACCAGCCAAGCAAGTCTCTTCCATCACCTTCCATGCTGGGATTGAAACGCAGATAAAGCTGTACTTCATCGGCATCCTTATCAGTCTCCACAATATTTTCCCACTCTTCCTCAAACTTGACCAGCGCTCTTTTCTTTGTCTGGGCGGCACCAACAGGTGCAGCCACAGCTGGGCCCACTGCTGAAAAGTCAAAATTTTAATTGTTAGTAAGGGCTAAACCAAACCAAGTCCATTTTTTTTATAATTTTTTTATTTATATAGCGCTTTTAACAATTGTTCAATTTAAAATCAGACCATATGTGACCCGTCATGGAAACCAGGGACACAAGTCGGCAGCACAAGTTTCGAGTAAATGAGAATCAAAGGTTTTTTTTTTTCAAAATTTGTGATTTTCATTTTATTGCAGAATCTGTTAGTTGAGATCACGAAGAAGCCTCTCCGTGTTTGAGATAGCAGTTTATGTATATTTAAATATATTTAAATGAAATTGGCTTGTTTTTCCGGAGATTCTAGCGTGCAGCGGGGGGTGTCATTGTCTGTGTGTATATTTACATACTGGATAAGCTTGTGTTTTCGCCTCCGCCCCCAAAGGGAACAGCGTGACTACTGAATAAGTATAGTTCGCCTAAAACTGAAAATAATGTCATTAATGACTTACCCTTATGTTGTTCTAAACTCGGAAGACCTCCGTTCATCTTCGGAACACAGTTTAAGATGTTTTAACTTAAGATTTAGTCCGAGAGCTTTCTGTCTCCTCCATTGAAAATCTACGTACGGTTTCCATGTCCAGAAAGGTAATAAAAACATCATCAAAGTAGTCCATGTGACATCAGTGGGTCAGTAAGATTGTGTTGAAGCATTGAAAATACAGTTTGGTCCAAAAATAGCAAGAATTACGACTTTATTCAGCATTGTCTTCTCTTCCGGCTCGAGCGTGAAGTCACGTGACTGTAGTGACGTGGCTGCCCTGTTCCTCAGACACGTTTGTTTAGTTTTATTTTTTTTTTCAAACTTACAGCGTGTGTCTTCCCAGACTGTAAATGAAGCTCGGGATCACAAAACAAAAGAAAATAAAAGAAGCTGGGGCGGAACAAATTACAGTCAGCCGCATTGTACGTCAGCCACGTCACTGACTTTATGGGGCGCCGCAGTCAGATGACGTCAAAGTACAGAGAGCTCTTCAAAGAAATCTTACGGAGTAGTTTAATTTCGACTCGCTCTCGCTGTACTTTGACGTCTTGCAGCGCAGCATGAAGTCAAACTCATAAGTTACACAGAGATCGTTGAATTCTTTATATAATTGGCTACATGGGCGAGGCTAGCCCATTTTTAGGGGTGCTTTAGCACCCCTAAAAAGGAGCTCAGCACCCCTAAAACTTGGAGCAAGAAATTTATTTATTCTAAAATGTTCGTTCGTCTTTGACAAGGTTAAATAATGTCCAAAACATACTCCGTAGTTTGTGGTTTAAAATGTATATGTTAAGGTAGAAAATGAAAACCTCCCCACTTAGCAAATGGTGTCATCCTCTTCTTTTACTTCTCTGTACCTGCATCGCTTAGCCCGAGCGCGAAACAAACGCAGAGAGAGAATCAGTTAAAAGTGTTGTGATGCAACTTGCTTGCATGAATCTTACAAAATGTTTACGTTATGTTTATAATGAGCGAGTACATCACGAATCAATCTTTCAAGCCGTGTTTTTGTCTTATATTGAATCACCATGGTACACGTATAATAAGTGTTTATTTTCGGATTATTTTAGTCCGGCGGGTACCCGCACGCTGCGGAGTAGTACAGTACCTGGGTGACTCGTCCATAGACTTAAACGGAGAGAAGTAGCGCCGGTTACAATGTTCTGCCGCAAGACGCATGCAGTTTTGTGCGTCTCAGTGGGTAGTTGCATACGTGTGTCTCCGTTGTTAAAGTTTATTGTATGATTTATCGTTAATTTGAGACTTATTTTAATTTGAGACTTATTTGACGTCACATGCGTCTTTTCTGGTCAGTCGTCATGAAAACATGACTACATATCACTGTATACCACCAGTACCGGTAAGTTATGTGTGAAATCACTAACTGTCTGACTATCAAACTAGACAATAAATATTTTTTTAGTTTGTCTCATGTAGATTAATATGAAGGGGATAACGTTTTTAACCCTTAGTGCAGGAGTCACAAGTGTTTTGTTTTAGACATATAGTAAAGGTAATGGTTCAATTAAAGGACTGTTAAAAGAAAAGCTGCAAATTAACAAACTATTAATAAACCTACCATATGTTGTAGGCATAAAAGTTATAAATTAGGAGATTTATCATTTTGACAAAGGCTTAAAACGACACACTGTATATCCACATAAAACCATACCCACACTGCTGCTGTAGCCCACCTTTGTCCTGATACTTTAATATGGCATTAATGGCAAAAAAGTGCTAGCTCGCCACTAATTAGAAATAAAAAGGTTGGCAAAAAAATGCATCTCAAAACTCATCAGATTGATGCTTTAAAATATGTAATTTTAAAAAAGTTCTAAGGGGGAGCATGCTCCCAGACCCTAGAGGGGTAATTTTCTTCTCATCTTTTTCACCCCTGACCCGTTTTCATGCCTGAAAGGTCTCCAAAAAAATCTGGATTTTGGAGTTAGTTGAACCAATGTTAAAATTATAGTTATTTTACAATAAACATATTATTGGTTTCTGTAGGAAAAAAGAGTGGGTGGTGGCAGCGGAGCTCATTGGGTGCTCAGCACCCCTAAAGCTCTAACCCTAGAATCGCCTCTGATTGGCTACATGTTTTGTCTATCAATATTTTCCATGAAGTCATTTCAGATGGAGCAACGAGCGAGCGATTGGTTACATCCCTTAAGGACTTCACGTTTTCTACAGTGTTGTTTTTGGATTATCTATTATACTTCCTCCCTATTTTACATGCAAAATTTGAAGGCAGGTTCATGTGTTTAACGGAACGTAAATACCGAAGTGTAATCTGATATACCCTTAAATGTTCCGATGTAAATAGTCCTCAGATTGTACATTATATTGTATTACCAGAAGTTCATGCGAAATCTGATGTAAACAATAGACTATATATCTATATTTCACGGATTATACGCATTTGTGGACAAAAATCATTGGATGATTCACACATCTGAAACAGACTGGATTCGACTTGTGATCCCCACAAAGGTAAAAGTCCTGTTTATTTTTGCATGTTGTTCATTCGGACTTCTGTAATAAAATACTACATATGATGCTAGAACATCTGTATCTCAAAACGGCTGTATGTAAATTTGTTTTGCCAGTTTGTGATGTTGCTGGATGTGGACTTTTTTCATTATCCATTCAAGGTGTCGTTGGTGAATAATGGCTTGAGAAGGCGTGTTTTACACATTTGGCTGGCAGTGATGTTTCAGTTTGTGTAGCCAGGGCATGACAAGGTTCAGAGTTGGATATTTATCCCCATCCAACTCCCTTTGTGCGTCGTAAAATGGTTGCAAAAATTGCACCAAGAAGGCTAGAACATCTGGGGACAGATCGTGTAGTCACTGGCTCTCATTGCGGCTGTAAGTATTTTCTGTAACTCGGCGTAGACTGACTGAATTGACTCCAAAGTAATGAATACAGTGCTGTATCTGGTTTCTGACATTTGTTTGACAGTTTTTGACAACTGGCTTGTTAGACCTGACTGCTTTAGATATCAAACTAAAGCTTTGGCAGCCTGTAGGGTCTCTGCTACCTCTGGAACTATTTCTACAAGCTCATCTTGGTTCAATGCATGCTTAAGCACAGTGTTGTATAAATGGTCTTGGCCGTGCAGGCGCCGATATGGGCGAAAAGCGGCAACTATATTAGACCCCTGATCGGTTACCCAGACAACATTATTCATCACTGATGCATCAAAACCAAGGACTGATACTAATTGTTGCTGCTACTCTTTTCGGATGTTGTCTCCTGTTTTGGCGTTTGGAAAGCTTGTTGTGGTAAGTACTCTGCTCTTCATGTCATATTGTGGTGTGACATAGTGACATGTGATTGACATGTAGCTTATCTTACGGTGATCATCTGTCCACATATCAGTTGTCATGCCCACATTTATCAATGACATAACACCTTTGATTTCTTCAACCACGTCCCCTCTCTTAGCAGTCGCAATTTCTTTTCCTTTTTTTGGGAGATCGTGGTGGGGTCAGGAAGTAAACTTGCAGCTGACAGGTGGCCGTGGAATGCGCCTTCATTTATTAGCTCTTGTGCTAACTGAATGAAACCGTTACCTGCTACCGTTTCGAATGGCCGTATGTCCATACAACAGAAATCAATGCATTTAGTTGTGATTTGTAATTTTACCGTGGCAGGAATTGGTTTTGCTAGTGAAGTAGTTTGTTTTAATACGAATATGTGTATTAATTTCTTTACCATTATGTTTTTATGTTTTTCTATATGAATATAACCAGTTATATGTATCACGTAGTGGACCATTTTGTTTGTAGAAAAAATTATCAGCATGCATTGCAGTTTGTTCAAAAAGTACATGCTGAAGGTCGCTACATGGCGTGGGTAGGAACAAAAGACCTACAGTCCCCACCATGTTATTCTATGATATAAACCATATGTTGCTTCATGTTACCAACCCTTGTGTATAGAAGCATATGCTAAGGTTAATGTAAAGGCCATGGATTGCGTGCGAAGACAGGCTTAAATACTGTGGTACAGGGAAAAGTTTTTCAGTGAGTCTTGGCGTTTTTGCCGGACTGCTCGGCTTTTATTTGTCCGGATAATAAAAGTCTATCTTTTGAAATCAAAACCTAAGACTGAAGATGGTTTCATTTGAGGAAAAGGAAAACCACAACTCTAGAAAATCACTCACAGTCAATTGTTTACCTCTGCTGTGTGTTCCACTACACCCTCCACCCTCAAAATGTCTTTGTAAGTGAGATGACCCCATCTTCTTACTGTTATAGCATAGCACTGCTTTACAAAGTGTGCATTGTACATAGCCAGTTGGTTTGTCATTTAAGGTTATCACAACCTGAAAAGCAGCCCAGGAGTTTGCCTTTCCTCTTGTGTTTTTCTCAGTTTTAAGTTCGCCACTGGCGATTTTTCGCTTTATATTCTCCATTGCACGTGGGTTGAACAGTAGGTCTGTCCGAATAATGTGCGTGCGATGTGTGCTTGATTTGGTTTATTAGGGAAAACATAGAAACTACGCAAGCAGCCACCACTCTACCCAATAGTACATTTACCACTAGTTTACCATACGGACATCTTGAGTCATTTAAATCTACTACAATAGAAGAGCTCTCTAAATTAGAGTTGTCATCCAAATCATCGTCCTGTATATTAGACCCACAAAATTACTAAAAGAGGTATTTCATGTAGTGTCAGACACAGTACTAAATATCTTTAACCCATTTCTAGAATTAGAATACGTTCCAACAGCTTTCAAACTAGAAGTTATTAAAACAACAAACCTTGACCAGGGAGATCATAATAACTTTAGACCAATCTCAAATCTACCTTTTCTTTCTAAAATATTAGAAAAAGTAGTGGCAAGCCAGCTATGAACATTCATAGCGAATGATAATACATATGAAAAGTTCCAATCAGGATTCAGGCCCCACCATAGCACATAGACAGCGCTGCTTAGAGTTACAAATGACCTCCTATAACATCCAACCGTGGTGAAATCTCAATCCTTATATTACTAGACCTTAGGGAAGCCTTTGACACAATAGATCACAGAATCTTACTCAATAGACTAGAAAACTATGTTGGCATCAGTGGTCAGGCGTAGCCTGGTTTAGATTGTATCTAACCAATCGATATCACTTTGTTTATGTAAATGAGGAAGAGTCATATCACTTGCCCGTTAAATACGGTGTACCTCAGGGATCAGTTTTAGGCCCTATTCTATTTTAGTTATATGTTACCTCTAGGAGACATTATCAGGAAACATAACATAAGTTTTCACTGCTATGCGGATGATACCCAGCTTTACATCTCATCACATTCTAGCGAAACCCACCAGTTTGCTAAGCTAACAGACTGCATTAGTGATATTAGGGACTGGATGGTACATAACTTTTCTTATGCTAAACTCCAATAAGACTGAGATACTTTTTTTTTTAACCAAATCGCTCCAAACATTATATGTCAGATTACAAGTTGCCCATAGATGGCTGCACGGTGGTGCCATCTTACACGGTTAAGAATTTAGGCGTAATGTTCAACAGCAATCTATCTTTCGATAGTCTTATCTCCAACGTCTGCCGCACAGCATTCTTCCATCTTAGAAATATCTCAAAAATCCGCCATATGCTGTCTGCATCAGATGCAGAAAAGCTTATCCATGCTTTTATGACCTCTAGAATAGACTATTGTAACTCGTTACTTGGGGGATGCCATGTAAATCAGGTAAACAAGCTACAGCTGGTTCAAAACGCCGCCGCAAGAGTGCTTACTCGATCTAAAAGTATGACCACGTTAGTCCAATTCTGACATCTTTACACTGGCTACCAGTTAAATATCGCATACAATTTAAAATATTACTAATCACCTACAAAGCCTTAAATGGCCTAGCGCCCTCGTATATTAAAGAATTACTATCAGAATACAATCCCCCACGTAAACTGCGATCACAAAATTCTGGTCACTTAATTATCCCTAGAATATCAAAAGTGTCTAAAGGTGGTAGATAAATTTCCTACTTAGCCCCTAAGCTCCAAATAATTTACCAAATAATGTTCAAGTATCAGACACAGTCGATCAATTTAAATCTAAACTTAAAGGCCGATTTATAGTCATGCGTAGGTCCTACGCATCCGTAGCCTGTGGGTAGCTCTGCATAGCCTGACGCGCACCTCACAAAATTTCTAACAGCGCATCATTTCTACGCGGACCGCAAGCGCTGTGATTGGTCGGCTAGAATCCCTCCCTCACCGGCCCAAAGCCCACCCTATTTATTGCGTCACATTTCCTCCTACGCATTTCCGCTTGCGCATAAAAAAAACGGAACAAGTCGAAGAGAGATTGGCTGAAGAAGTAAGAAAATACGTCCATCTGTATGATACAACTTCTTCGCATTATAAAGATGCGCAGATGGCCAATAATTCTTGGCGAGAAATCTCGGAAAATATGGGGTTGGAGAAGACTGAATGCTTGAAACGATGGAAGAACATGCAAGACAAATTTGTTCGACTTCGAAAAAGCTAGGCAGTGCCAGGAGCGGCGACCCAGGAGGAAAGAAAGTTCCAGCACTTTACATTTTTCTTTCTTGGCTGGAACCGCATGTAAAGCATCGGCAGACCAAAAGCAACTACTATAAACATGAGGTATATACAACTTTCATGCTTATGGGTTTTTTTTGTAGCATAAAAACGTGTCTAGTAGAGATGACCGTTAGCTAGCCTACTAGCAAACAAGCTAGTTGGTTTGCTTGTTTGTTTGTTTGCCTGCATGACCCGATTGGTATTGTTCTTTAATTGGTACGAAATTTTTTTTACGTGTTTTTACTAGAGTGCAAATGAGAACAGGGTTGTGGCCAGCTCACACGCTGAAGAGACGCCAACAGAGGACACGGCCGCAGAGGAGACGCAAACCCAGTCGATTGCAACGTCCTCCAGCCCAGAGTCCAGCTTGTCCTCCCTGCCATCTCCCCTTTTCACAAGCCCGAGACCTACGCAAAAGAGAAAGAGGAGAGAACCGGACAAGGACTTGTCCAAGCAGCTAGAGTTGCTGGAGGCCATTTGTTGTGAACTGCAGAACAAACTGTTGCAAGAAACTGACGAATACAGTCGGTTTGGAGAAACTGTTGCAGACATGCTGCGTCAATTGCCCGATGAATATCCATGTTCGACATCTATAAACTATTATTCGATAAACGGCAACAGAAATAAACTGTGCTGCCACGTTTAATTGTGTGCACTTTCTTTTTAAATTACACAAGTTTAATTTTTCTAGGGTTTTTTGTACTGCCTTTTTAATGTCTATGTATATTCCATATGTGTATTCCATACTTAAAACAGCAACAGACATAAACTGTGCTACTACGTTTGTGTGCACTTTTTCCATAACGTTACACAAGTTTCATTTTTATTGTATAGCCTTTTCATATCTATATACGTATATGTATATTTCATACTTGAAACAGCAACAGAAATAAACTGTGCTGCCACGTTTGTGTGCACTTCTTTTCCATTACACAAATTTCATTTTTATTGTATTGCCTTTTAATGTTTGTATGTGTGTATTCCATACTTAAATCAGCAACAGAATAAAACTGTGCTGCCACTTTTAATTGTGTGCACTACTACACCAGTTTCATATTTATAGTGTTTTTTTTTTTTTGCCTTTCAATGTCTTACCTATATTATACTTTGGTTTGTTTTTGTCACGTTTCTTCATTGATATTAATAAAACGTTTAAAGAAAAAACATTGTTGTCTTCCTAATATTGCATTATTCATGTCTCTTGCCTTTCAAACTTGAATATTACAGCATTTCTCAATTGCTAACACACTTAAAAGTGGTTTTATTTGCCTAGGTTGGTAAACCACATACCTAATACACAGTTAGATTAATAAACTTATCACATAAGTAAAATTTTCTCAATGTGTCTTGAAAAACTCTACAGAAATTCCTTCAATTTGAACTGATTTAATCAGATTCAGAGAATGTGTACACACAACAACAATGAAGTACACACAACAATGTACTTCAGCTTGTTATATTATTATATCCTGATGGTTTTAAGCCTCTTTCAGCATGTTTGCTTGTGCTTCACAGTGTTAAACTTCCCTTCTCTGTGTTCATTTATGTATCTACGTTCAAGATATGATCTTATATATCTTAAACTTCTATGAAATATGATCTTAAACTTCTGTGAGGAAATTCATGTCTGCGTTGATGTTCATTTCAGACTTGCAAATTAAAGAGATAATTTTCTTCACTTGGTTTTGGTGTCTAGGCTACTCGATGGTCTTGTAATAATAATTAAGTAAAAGCCTATTTTCATTTTTAGACAATGCTTGTATTATATGCAAAAAATAAGCTTTTTATATCAATGTCTATGCAAATTTAATTATTAGAATTTGCTGTATTAGAGTTAATTCATGGTCATCTTAAATGTGTATTAATTAAAAACATTTACACCATTAAATTACACATGGTAATGTTATCAATAGTTATGCATGTGTTAGCCACGGATTGAAGATTGTAAACAGTTTATTTAATTTTAATTAACAGTTGAGTAAGTTTTGGCCCCGAGTTAGATGTTGATTAACACTAAACCTAAAATCTAAGTCCAGTCTAAAAATCAGTCCAGTTTCCCCAGCTGTAAACCCATTGGCTGTTAAACTCTTTTTTTTTCTTATAATAAACTGACATGTTGATAACACATTCAGTTTATGTGTTTATGTATTTACACTTTCAGAATGCTCTGTTACATGAAGATCCATACTGTATGCATCTGTGAGTGTGGAGGTGCGTTGCGCTGGGACGAGTTAGCATAAGGGTGAGAGAGGAAAAATCAGAGTATACTCACTACAAAAATCTAGACTACACCACTGGTTAGATCCAATATTAGTGGTGTTTTTAATCACAGTCTCTCTGCAAATCCAGCATCGACTTGCTTCTTTACAAGTGAATCCGCACAGTACACAAGGTAATCAAACACTCCCCACGTGAGCTGGAACTCTTCAAAAACAACCTTTATCCACACATTCCAAATGTTATTTTCCGAGCCTCCGAATTAAAATATTCAGCTTCTGTGTTGTTCCCACGCGGTTCTTCCACAACCCAAGACTTCGTTACCATGGTTACCAGATCACCGCGTCATAATAAAAGTCTCTCAGAAAAAATGTATTTAAAAGTCATTTTGGTTACATTTTGCAATCTTTAAAGACATGTTTACTGATTGTTGAGACACACGTGTGTCACGCGAAGCTGTGGGCGGGGCTACAAAAGTGGCCGTTGTATTTGGCTATGGGGAGGTGCTTCAATTCTACTTTGACATCATATTTCTCTGAATTCCACACTTGGTTGTAAAACTGCCATGGTGCCAAAAACTGTTATATTTCAGTAGCACAGACGTTTTCAGTTCTGAAATTTGCAGGATGTTCATTTAACTATGATGACCTCTTATATAACTAAGTATCAAGTTAAAATTGAGTTTGTGATTCACCGCTCCTTTAAGGTGGAAGGAGTTAAGCCAGCAGAGAATCGCTTCTGCAGAAACCTCAGCTAAGATAAGCTGAACACCAAGAGGTGAAACAATTTCCACTCAAACGATTATGGTAGGCAGAAACTGTTTCTAGCATAGAATCGTTCCTGCAAAAACCTCAGCGCTACATCAACAGAGCAGTTGACTTGGTTTGTCAGTTGAGCTAAACACCTATAAGTGATATGGTCTCCTCAACCTCAGTTGGGAGCATGAGTCCTTCCAAAGGAGTAAGCAGATTCACATCCTCTCCAGATGCATTACACCAAATCTGGGTGGAGTCTCCACTCCCGCGAAGATGGCCAGTTCGTTGACCAGGGGAGTGGAGCGATTTTGTCCCTCTCTAATTTCCATAACCATACCTCAACCTGTGAAGAACATTTATGTTGTCAGCGTCACATGCCAACAGCCCGCACCCAACGCAGGCATTGGTACATAAACCAAGGTTTCCTCCACACCACCAGAGCACATAGACAACGATGAATGACTTTGATTCCAGACATTCTTGGTAATTTATTTAAGTAACAAACAATGTGTTGTCTGTCCGAACCAGCACATGACGGCCCCTCAGGTCTTGAAGAAAAATCAGCCCATAAGGTTCAACCCGTACTGCCATCATCTCCAGGCAATTAATGTGTCATAATCAATAAAAGGTTCTTCAGCGATTTTGGCCCTCTCATAATTGCACCCCAACCTGTGAGGGATGTGTCTTTTGTCAGCATAATACGCACCCAATGCCAGACCTTGGGACAGAAACCATGGCTTTCTCCACTTAACCAGAGCATGCAGACACTGGTGCGTGACAATGATCATGCGAGATGGGTTTCCCCTCAGGGAAAACCCTTTGGTTTTTAGCCACCACTGTAGAGGTCTACTATTTAGCAGACCAGCGGAAATTACATTGGAAGCTATTTCCATGTTGGATACTGACATAAAGATCTTATAGGAGGAACCAGTCCTCAAATCTGTTTCAGTCACGTCATTAACCTACTACTGAAACAGTATTATAGGAGGATCTGATCATCTCACCTTCATCTTGAAGAATTCATCTCAAAGTCATTCTTCAGTTATATCAAGATCAAACATGTCACATGGCCTGGTCTTCTAATTTTTAAATTGTTTTTATAAATTTATAAAGTGTCCCCATACTATTAAGCACATTTCAGTTACAAAAAACCATACAATTACCCTTAATAAAAAAAAAACACACAAAAATAATTAAAAAATCAATAAGAAAAATACTAACAATAACATCAATAACAACTCACTTAGAACAAATCCCCATCCAACCATGTCTCTTGCTTCCAAAAGGACACA